>NC_056726.1:262432608-262577608 GCF_019279795.1 Protopterus annectens | reverse complement strand
AGTCATTCTCTACAAATACTCTGCTGTCTCCCACTTTTAGTAGTTTGTCCTTCTGCCACAGTGTTGTCAGAATCAACTCCTTCTTTTGGTAAGCTTGCATCTTTACTATTAATGGTCAAGGATGTTTTCTCATAGCCAGGTTTGGAGCATACACACAATGTGCCCTTTCAGTTAACAATTCCTTGTGGAGTACCAGTCCAGTTGCTTATCCGTGGTTTCACAAAATTAATACAGTCTGTTCCTTCCAGTTTCTCGGGTACAACAGAAAATCTCAGGTTTTCCCTATGTGCTCTGTCCTCTAATTCTATTATTTTTAAACATCTCTTCTTGTCCAGTCTCACATTCAGCTAGCCTTTTCTTCATTTTGATCTCTGAATTTTGCAGCTTTTTCACCGTATCTGAATATCTGTTTAAAGCTTCTTCCATTTTTCCAGACTTTTATTATCTGAGTTGATATATTCCATCGGTGTTTCATTTATTTTAGTCAGGTCTGTGTGCAGTTGCTTTATAAACTTGGAATACCAAAACAGGTAACTACAAAAACAGGAATGCAGGCAAGATGGCTTGAGGCATGCACACAGTTGTAGTTTCCAAAGTTATTCTTCAGACTTTACTTCAAACAAACGATAAAAACAATAAAAAACAGTAACCATAAAGCGCTTTTCATCTCACCCCTTAGTGAGACTTCATCAGACAGTTGCAACCAGAATGTTTCAAACAGTAAATACAAATTCAAACCACGTCAACTTCCTCCAAGTAAAAGATAAGCCTGCCCCCATGGTAAGCAGGAAGTAACAATTAACCCATTGTATGCTTCTTTAAACATCCAGCTTCTTGTGAAACAAGTATGTGTGCAGTAAATATATTTGTATATATGTAAATATAAATATAGCTTATCAGTTCAAAAACATTCTTAAAAAAATCTTTTAAAAGTGTTTTCAAAAATATTTAAAAACTATACAAACATTAAAACCAATAGTTAAGATAACAGTAAATAGTGAGAAGTCAAGAATGAAGTGTAAAATTGAAAACAGCATAAAATAAAATACTTTACCACTGTGTGAAAAAGTATTAAAATCTTAAATAAATTTCAGTAGTTGTTAATAATGAAAGTTCTAAAAAGTAGATACACTTCATTCTTGACTAAGAACTAAGCCAACACGGAAATGTAGGAAGGAAGTTCTACTGATACTGACTGCAATTAGGGGTACAAAGAATAGGCAACAAGGAGCTGGAATTTACTGGAGGAAGCAGGCAAAGGAACCAAGATATTGGGAACAATTAATTAGAAAGGGAAAGAAAGAAAGAAAGAAAGAAAGAAAGAAAGAAAGAAAGAAAGAAAGAAAGAAAAAGAAACTGGCCAAGAAGACATTTGTACTGTAGGCTAAAGACTGCCTTCTCTATCATGGCTTAATATCAGAGTATAAGCAATGAGAAAGGGTTAGGGGAATCCTAAATGAAAGACCTGCACTGGTTGAGTTTTTAGTTGAATATAGAGTAGAAGCTGCTGTTAAAAATGATAATTGGTAAGGCATATAAAATATTGCACAGTAGCTATAAAAATCAATCAGAGAAGATCAGAAAAGATTGGGAAGAGAGATTAGATAGGCTGTTCACAAAGAAACAACAGGAAAACACATATGGCTTCCAAATATGCACCTAAATAAGATCAAGGATTTTTGCTTGGATGTGTTTGAATAGGTACTTTTATACCCCAAGCAGACTCCAAAGATTTTTTCCTCAGATAGATGGCAAATGTTGGAGGTGTGATGAAGAACAAATACATAGATGGAAGGATAGTTTTTACAGTATACTAAGTTTAAACATTCCCTACAGAGTACTCTATCAGGAATACTGGATGAGCAAATGATCTGGGATACAAGATCTGAATTGCCTAAACTTTTTAAGGCATTGTTAAGTTTAATTCTGGTGGCTGCAAAAAAGGTAGTTATTAGAAAATGGAAATCAAAGTCTAAACCAACCATACTTGAAGTAGTGCATACTGTAGCAGAGATAAAGGACAGGAAGGAGCAGAAAATGTTTCAGAGGAGGAATAAGGTTTAAGAGAAGACAGGAAATGAACAATTTATGTAATGATGAGTTGATTATACTGTATAGAAGAAGATATTTGATATATAATGTTTGCAAATGTGAACTTGTTGATATGGTATGTTTACTTTTATACAAATGTAAGTTTGCCTATGTCACAAGTGATATTTCACTAGAGATGTCTTTTTTAATCTCTCTACTGATTGTAAAAGTTGAAAAGAAAATAGTATGCAGACTGACAGGTTTAAACAGTGTTTTATGGTAACTAGAGAGAGACAGACAAGTAATGGGGATTGATAAGTCTGCCATTTGGGAGGAGGGATCTGATCCATTACTCTGCCTATGGCCCCATTTGACCATATACTCACTCTTTTCTTACTGTTCAGAAATTGCCTCATAAATATGTCATATTGTTTTGTTTTTCTATCATTTAAACCATATAAAAGAGCAGCTGAAGATCACTACCTGGTTAAGTGACTTCCACAAAGTCACACAGTAGGCAAACAGAGGTACAAAGAATCAAACTCTGTACCGTTGACTATAGGAAGCAGCTCACTGAGAGCTTACAGCCTTAATCCTCTGCACTAATTACTAGTCCTTAACTCATGTTTTCATTTTCTGGTAAATTACTGAGGGTTAAAAAAAATCACTAAGATTTATAGTTAGTCAGTAATGCCAGTTATTACAGTTTCATAGTTTTTGTTGATCAATGTTCAGAAAAATGCAGGTTGAAGCAAAACCTGCTGTTATGTTAACTTGTTAAGTGAATTAGAGTAGTCTGCCTTTTATATGTCACCAATGTTGCAAAGCATCAGAGATTTTGACTCATACGTGTGCCCTGCCCCTCATTAACTTCTTTTTTTTTTGGAAAATTACTGAGGATTACTGTCAGTCAAAAAAGCCAACCATTACAGTTTAATATTTGTTATAGTTCAGAGAATGCACATTCATGCAACACCTATTGTTCTGTCATTAACAATCATGTAAGCTTTTTACAAAGATTACATGATGTTTACATGTTTGCTCGATGAGCAGCAGAGCTTATTGCATATGTATGCTGCTGCTCAAGCTTACAAGAATACAAGCACATTTACATGGCCAGGAACAGTGCTGGTGGCCAGAAAAACATACTGACCAGCATGAGCATACCCATAGTAAACAAACAGATTTGCCTATGGGCAAACCTATCATGTCTGTTCATGTGGACAGCTGCGAAAGTAAGGTAGGGCAACTCCAATGCAGAGAAAGTATGCTGAGGACAATCTGCACACAATTAAAACATAGCTTTCCAGAAATAAAGAAGAGGGGAGGATAAACAGCAAGGGCAACTACAATGAAAATTATACCAGGCAGGCAGGGAAAGTGTGCTAAAGACAATATGTACACAAATCACAGATTTAAATACAGAAGTAAAGCGTAGGGCAGGTTAAATGTTGACATTGTACTAAGATAACTTCTGTAAATGTGCATATGTCGCAAACACAATTTTTGTAACATAAAAATATGTAGTATGTATATCATAATAATTAATACAGTGTTCCCACTTCCTTAGCAAGTATAGTGAGCTAAAACAGGTATATGCTGGTATAGCATATGAAAGTTGCACAAAGTAAAATTTGACTAGAGGGGAGTAATTGTGATACAAACATCATTGACATGCTGAGTTGAGAGAAGAGTTAGCAAGAACAGTATATACATTAGGGCATATTTGCATAGTAAGCAGTTCTTCAGTATGACATGTTGGAAAAGAAGAATGGCTCATAAGCCACAATCCTGTCTTGAAAGAATTAAAACCATGCCATCAATGTTACCACTAAGGTGTTTATGAAATGTGTACACTACAGAAATAAGTATAACACATATATCAAGAAGAATACCCTTGAAGGGAATTCTGCACTTCCATATGTAATGGACATGGATCCCCTAGGTAGCTGTTTGTGGCCTTACAAATGTGGGAATAGACTGTGCCATATGTAATATGCTTGCTAAAGGCACTCCTGCCTAACACTTATCAGGCAAACAGGTGAACAGATGCCAACACCACGCGATGATCCAATTTATTTCACAAACCCGGTTAGTGTCTGCATTTGGCACAGGATATAGCAATGGATATTGTCATAAACAACTGAAATTAATGTGTGAATCCAAGGATCACTATAATGAATGTCACATCAGCATGTTAGACTGATGGTAATTAATTGACTATGCTCATGTGCACACAAATGAGATCAGTCCAGTATCAAGTGTCCTTGGTCAAGCAATCTTGCTGTATATTTTTGTGCACATACCAAACAAGAAATGAAGCACATGCTGTAGGTGCAATGCACTACTCAATGCATGTGCCACAGGAGCACTCTCGCCATGACACTGACAATACAAATGTTATTCCACCATGAAATTAAAATATACATCCATATGTGCTTATGCAACATATCAGTGTGCAGTACTGATGTGATGCAATGGTTGTGTGATGTCAGTACATCCACAATAAAGGTTGCCTTATGCTAGACTTGAACATCAAGCTGTACAATTTCTCCCACAAACAATATTGCTGTGAATCATATGCACCACAGTGGAACTGTCAAGACAGGTGTCGAATTCCACCTATGTCGCATCATTACATCAGATCTATATTATTTGCCCATAATTTTATCAAATCAAATGCATGGGAGAGGTCTCTGCCACTCTCTTTGAGCACATTAGAACTGAGGGTGATGTAATTCCTACAGAACAGTTAAGGACACAAATGTGTACAGTCACACAATGCTGGTTTTGAACACCCGAATAAGTCTTGAGAAAATAACTACAATAATGGGTACAATGATCAAGCTGTGGTACAATTGCATCTACAATTGTGATATGTTTTGGTATGTGAAAGCATTCCATCATGTTAAGGAAACAAGGAATATGTATCCCTGTAATTACTTTGAAATAATATTGCTGTATTTCATACAACATTGCCTAATGCTAGGTATACCCAAACACACCTGTGGCCCCCTGCTGTTGTCACTGTGACGGTAGAACAACAATTTTGTACAATGTGATATAATCCTGTATCAGAACACACGCCTTAGTAAGGCAACAACATACATTACATCATCTCATGTCCTCTGTCCTGAGGAGGTGTCTTACTTTAACTGTTATGGAATGGAAATCTAAACAAATTACAGCTTCAGTGTTCACTATAGTGTTTTATAATGAAAATTAGAATAAACTCCTGTATGAAGAAACAACATGTACACCTTAACAAAGCACATGTGGGTGACAACACTGCTAACATGTACAATGAGTGTAAGCAGCAATGTCAGGATTTGAACTATATACCTTACAGCACAAGAGATAGAAGGTCTGCTGAAACACAATGCCACTCGAGATTTCTTTTACAACTGTGACACTGCACATTTCAATGGATGACATCACCATTTTGTGGTTGCACACAGCAAGCACACTCTAGAGCTATATATCATCTATGTTTTTGGAGCCTGTTCTGCACAGTAAGAGTAAGAAACACGCATTTAGAGAAGGCAGCCAATCATGTATTCAAACTCCCTAGCTATGTAGTCACACAATCTACCTGTAAGTATATTATATACATGTACCACAGGAGAAGTCTGACTATATGTAAGACAGGCTACATATTTGAAGGGATGACATCATGTATGTCTTGCAAAGGAAATGTGTGTGATAAAATGAATTCCAGTAAGGTTTCTCAAAGTTGGCATTACAAATGCAAGTAAAACATAATTCTACACCATTTGCATTCACACACACATTGATACTCTTGAGGTTCTCACTGCTGTATCCAAACTTCCTAACTATCTAATCAGGCAATCTATATACAAGTGTATTATACACATGAGCCACAAGAGAGGCCTGAATTTAAGGGTGTGACAATATATGTTTGAAAGGGTTACCTCATCAGTGTGTCACAGACAGAATGTGTTTGTGGAGAGAAAAAAAAGAGGATTTGGGATTCATCTGGCTAGGTAAATCTTTCTCCTGAGTGGGAGTCAAATGAGCACAGATGTTGAATTAATCCTTCATTGATGCTATGTCCCACTGTCACATGCACACACAAAATTTGATTGATGTGAAATTCTAACACCCTACCCATATAGTTACACAAGTTAGAGGACAAAGTACTTAAAGCAAAAGCCTCTGCAGAAGTCTGACTTCTACTGTGTCAAAGTGCACTTTATAGAGGATGACATTGGTGTGTCACAGAGAAGATGGGGTTGTGAGGAGGATCTCACAGTTATGTGGGCTCACCTTCCATGGTAAAATTGTCTACCAGCTGCTAGCTTAGGGAAGCTAACAGTATGTAGACTCATGCTTACCTCACTCTATATACAACCCCCCCACACACACACACACACACACACACACACACACACACACACACACACACACACACACACACACACATATTGACTGCTGTGAGATTAGAACTCCCTACCTATCTAGTTGCAAAACCTAGAGGACACAGTACTTAATACAAGGGCCACTGCAGAAATCTGACTTCTGTTCTGTTAGAGTGCACTTTATAAAGGATGATATCATCGGTGTGTTGCAGAGAAAATTATGTGTGAAGGGTATCACATTGATGTGGACTCATTTTCCAGTTTTAAGTCCTCTTCTGACTGCTAGTTGAGGTAGGTCAGCAGTATGTAAGCTCGTGCCTACCTGATTCATACCTAGACAGACATACACACACACACACACACACACACACACACACACACACACACACACACACACACACACACACAAACACACACTTACCTGGGTGAGATTAGAACACCCTACCTATGTAGTTGCACAAGATGAAGGACAAAGTACTTAAAGCAAGTGCCACCACAAAAGTCTAACTTCTACAGTGTGAGTGTGCAGTGTAAATAGGATTAGAATCTCATCTGGTGCCAGATGAGATATCATGCTGTTGAAGTTTTCTGAAAAAGACGTGTTTATTAATTTGATAGCATAAGTGCAATCTGCTAATCAATATGAAATGCATACTGCTGACATTTTTCAGCTATGCTGTCATTAATGTTTATTGTGCAACATAGTCTAACATGTACCTGTTTTACATGATGTATAGAACACACACACACATGCACAACACACATGCTTGTGTGTCACACAGTGGACAATGATGCATTATTCATGGCTCATCAAGTTATGATTATGGTATGTAAACATTAACAAATGTTAATTAACACTGCTTACACATGGGTAATGTGCAGTGTCAAGACAAAACAATCTAACATCTCTCAATGCAGTAGGGCTTAGTAATGATGAAGTATGTATGCTGTGCTCCATGTGTTTGTATATCATTAGGGCTAAGTAATTATAAAGTATGTGTGCTATGCTCCATGTGTTTGTATATCATTAGGGCTAAGTAATGATGAAGTATGTGTGCTATGCTCCATGTGTTTGTATATCATTAGGGCTAAGTAATGATGAAGTGTGTGTGCTATGCTCCGTGTGTTTGTATATCATTAGGGCTAAGTAATGATAAAGTATGTGTGCTATGCTCCATGTGTTTGTACATCATTAGGGCTAAGTAATGAAGTGTGTCTGCTATGCTCCATGTGTTTGTATATCATTTACAAGGGTAAGTGCCGCAGTGCCGATATAAATGTACAGAACTGTTCATTCAAAGTTCACTGTAGGTCTCAGGAGTAGTCATTCAATTCCATGTAAAGAATTGTTACCATCCAAAAAGAATAGTTATATGTGCTAAACATCTCTTCCTAAAGGGCAGTGTTCAGAAGCTCATTGACATGGATTTTAGCAAATTATTAGTGAATGCATAATTAGATCTTGAGGTGTTGAACTAAGACAAGGAATTAGCAGTTGTCAGTGGTGCTCCCTGCCAACCTGTGCACAAATAAGGAGTAGAGATGAACTGGTCTGACTGTGATTAAATGTAAAACAGATCTGTTTTATGGTAATGTCTAATGTGACATGATTGCAACATTTGTCATGACAGTACTTGCTCAGTTCCATGAAGATATAATACTTTACAAGTTGTACTCTGTCTTTGTAATGTTATGATCAAAGCCTTATTGAAGAATGAGGTGAAATTGCCTTCCTTGGTTGTACAACGGACAGTGCTAAGCAAAGAGGGCTCAATGCTGAAGGAAAAAAGTGGAAAATCGAATTTGTCCTGCCTTCTGTAGGATAAACAGGCTTAGAGGCAATGCATGGCTGAGTGGAAAAATGCTACATGCTACCTACGTGTTCCTGTGGCACAAGGTGGAAAAGCAGTGAGCTTCATGAGAAAGCACAGGTGAAGCAGGGTTCAAGTCTAGTATGGAGTTAATTTTAGAAAGGTTTTAAAAATGTGATTATAATTATTTTTTATCAGGACTGTAAAAGTACATAAGAATGACTATCCTAAATATGTTTATTGCCCAAATTGTGTCAGTAATGCCTAAATAAATAAACTTGCATAAATATTACTTATCAGCCATGTTTCAAGGAAAACCGCAAGTTCATTATGTGTACAGTTTGTTAAACATGACAAGGATAGTATGTTGAAATAATTATTATAACTCAGCACATATCCTAACTGCATGTGTAGGGCAGGATGTGTGCCCAAGCGGGGTCATTATACTTGCTCACAGTAAGGACAGTAGCCAAATAATATAAGATGAATGTTTCATCCATCAGACTAAGAAATATGCTTCGGTAGAATGATGAGGCAGAAAACATGATGACAGACAGAGAGATGGAGATATAGAATAGTTAGTGCTGTTGCACATTTCTGAACATCTTTATCCTGTGTTTGCATTAGGCGTGTCCTCATTAAGAACATAGAAAAAAAAACAAAACCAAAAAACTGATGAAAGAACACACAAGGCTGGTGATAATCTCCAAAACGTTTATGTAAGCGCTTTTGTTGAACAAGTAATCCAACTTCTTCAGAATGCGTCCTGCTATGTTACATTAAGTGACTGATATAGGGACAGAGAAGATGGAGTAGTGATTTTAACCAATATATCCACATATATGAGGCTGAAAAAGATGTAGGAAACTGGAACATGATGGTGACATGAGGATGATGTTTGGTTGCTAACAGATGTAGCACACACACACAAAAAAAATATTAATTGTTAGAAAAATTACATTACTGTATAACATATGCCAGGATTCAAACCATTGGCAGTAGAAACAAATCTCTACAGACAGTTGGATTATAGCAGCTCACCACAGAGGAGATCATTCATTAATAACTTTCAGTCATACACTGTAAGAAACACTGACAACTTTTTCAGTAAAGGTATTAGGTAGGGAGCAATATTCATTACACATATCAATTATAGCTAACCTTAGACTTTTTATGATATTCAGCATCCTGATAGATATGGAAGAGTAACTATATCAAAGTTTATTAATTAAGTCAGTTTTACTAGAGTGCAGTGGAAGTATAGTGATTTGCACTAAGCTAAAAGGCATAAAATAACAATTAAAGTCATAAAGTTCTTAAAAATTAAAGATGCCAAAGACTTGGCAGCACTTCCTTGATGCATCATAAACCATGTTACACTTTATGACTGGCTCAGGTAAATGGAAGCCTCTTCTTAAATACCCACTATCACACTTTATAAAATACTTATGACATAAATTACTGCAACTGCTGTCATTGGCAAGAATTACAGATAAGTTTTCCCCCACAAAACACTGCTAACAGCATGTTACAAGGAGTATAGGTGACATATTCAGCATTTGTCACAGAGTTAGAGTGTCTAACACATATTTCCAACCTGTGTATCAATGCTTCCAGATGACACTATTATCAAAATTAGCTATAGTGGGGATTAGAATCCTAGACCAAATTCTGATAATTCTGTGAAGTTAGTATATTTACAGTTTATGCTACAAGGACAGATGGGTAACAGGTGCACTTCATTCACTCAATATAATATGGAGTGCTTGAAGCCATGCAACACTGCCAGGATTGTTTGTGCCACTAAAGGCTACTGAAATTATATTTGTCATTTTCCCCTAAGCATTGAACCATGTTTGCTCTCTGTTGAGCAACATGCAAATGGGAAAGGAAAAAAAATAATTTAAAATAAAAAAGACAAACATGACTTGTAGTTGCATTCATCAACAGTTATACCATAAGAATGAGACATGCATCATTTTCACATCTGCTTCACACATTGCAAGGAGCATGTAGGCTACGCATCCTCTGCATGTCATGTAGTATCAGTGCCTCAGAAGGGGGGGACATACAGACAATGATAGGAGTACAGGGTTGGCACAGTACAGAGAATTAGTCACAGCAAAAATTGTTCCACTAACAATTACTTCTTACTGTCATGATGAATTATTATGAGGATTTATACAGCATATTTGACAGACCTGACCACATTACTCATGTAAATCCTTTGATGTTATAATACTTTACAACTTGTCATGTGATACACTATCCCTAGCTACTCTTATTATTAATAATGACAATAGGTGACTAGACAACTACAACACTTTTGCAACATCAGCTGACAAGAAGTACAGGTAAGATATGGAACATTTATCATATATTTTAGCATATGCATTTCATATGGAACATATTATTCTATAATTATTCTATATCCAGTTTAAACAAAAATATCTGCAAACTGGATTCAAACCCTGCATCATCTGTCTTGTTTCTTTAAATGTATGGCATTTACACCTTGTCCTGCAGTGATACTTAGGTGAGATATAGAATTTCTTCGCTTACTGCTGTTCAGAGTGCTTATCAAAGCGTATATCTGCCACTGTAAAATGTGCTAATGATGGCATTCCAAATCAAATTTCTCAGTTTGTACCTTAGTCAATGGAACCTCTTTCACTCCCATACAATGCAACCAGTCTAAAGTATGCTTTGCCAAAATGCACACAAAGGATGAACACAATTTTAATAAAAGCATAAAAATTTAAATACTGCAATAATAATGAAAATACAGAATTGGGAGATTTCAGTATGCTGCATTAGCTCTCTCAAACAGCACGCCATCTGGATTTGAACCCTCAATTCAATGCAATAGCAATAAACACACTCTTAATTGTGTTTCTTATCTGTCTTTGTCATCAATACAGGCTTAGAGTAGGAATCAGGAAAATGTACATTCTATAGAAATCTAACTTAGCAGGCCATCAAATTACAGGTCTACCAGAAGAAAGATCAGACAATTTTCCTTTCTCCTTTGCTTGAACATGTCTAGATGAATGTCATATTGATAACACATTTAAACTAATAATTGTGCTCACCATATTTATGTAAGGTTGGCAACACCACAGGTCTTTCTTCTCTTTATTTTCTGAACATCGTCCCACTCTCTCGGCTTAACTAACAGAAATGCAATGCTGTGTGCATTTCTTTGCATTGTCTTTCAATGTGTAATATAGCTGATTATCATTGCAGAGCAGTTTTTATTAGAAGACAGAGACTGTGCTATTATTAAAAGAATACCAATGTTATTAAGGTTGTTCTCATACCTCTCTTAAGGTGCTTCCAAACTTTTTCCAAAATCTAGTCTCCATGACACACCCACTTTGGAGAAAAGAGTCTGTTGAGTATTGCTTGTTGCTATACTCAGAGTTATCATTAACACTAGGAAGCCATTAGCAGCTAGCAATTGTCAGTGCTCTTCCTTGCAATCCTTGGGCATGTCAATGCAATCATGAAGTTCTTTGTACAATGTTTACCTCCCCTACATGGAGTGATAACTGTGTTATTCTGGAATGCTAATGATTTAACACCTCATTTGCATCTTCATAGTGCTCAGAGGGTTAAATCGACACTACATAAAGGTAATCTTGTGTCTAGGGAACCTGAAGCAGGTGTAGACTGTTTTGATGCAGACAGACCATTGCTGGTATTTACTTGGAGGAGAATTTTCTGCAAATTACAGAATTTTTCCCAAGGTGCATTTGTCATCATCATAAACTATTTACATTTCATATTTGGAATATATTTTAATAAGCAAAATATATTTTTTATCCTTATGTATTTTTTCATTCATTGTTGGCTTAGTCCAGGTATGGCAGTTCTTGCTCTGCTTTCAAAGTTTTTTTAATAAATGGTATGGTTAAATCACAGTAGTGTGTTACCATTTGCTCCTGTATTTCACCAGTTTGTGCAGACAAGTGGATTTTATTTATTATCAACTTCAAGAGGTTGTACATGTGTAGCTAACTGAGGTGTTAGACTTTGCAGATGCAGTGGAAAGACCAATGAAAACTGATAAGCATTTCTACTTTGAATTCTTGCCTAATTTTTGATAATGCTGCCATCCAGTAGTCAGTTACACAAATGCTGTCCTCATTACAGAAATATTAACAGAATGGATGTAATTTTAATATATTACATTTGGGGGGACTCCCTTAACTTGTGTGCAGTCCTAAATGAGCATTATGTGTTCAGTGCTTTGTGTTGACCATGGTAGCACATATTTTATTTAAGGAGAATAATTTCTGTGTGCTATAAATGTGTTTTGTCTTTTTTCTTTTTTGTGTCATACAGGATTAGGGCACAAAGACCATGTGTTTCATGTAAAACACCATTCAATGATGCAGAAAATGAGGTCATCATTCATGCCTTACTCTGCAATGGAGCCTTCCTGTTTGACAGAGGCAGAAAAAAAACATATGGCAGCAGGTGGTTGTTCACTTAAACGCAGTGGGCAGCCATACCAAAAACTACATCTGCTGGCTCCCTCTGCAGCTGGAGATTCTCCCTCAGAATCCTTGTGTGTATGTGCTGGAGGTGGCCCTGCCTGTGGTCCAGGAATGTCTGGTTCTGGCCATTGATGTCCCTGTTGCAGCTGTTTCCTCAAGATGATATTGTGGAACATGTCACAGACTGTATTTCTGTGTGTGTGCCTAGGTCATATTGCAGTGTACCCCCTGATGTGTCTAGACACTGGAACCATGACTTCAGCATGCCAAACACATGCTCTGTGGTGTTTCTAGTTTGAGCATGGGCATCATTATATCCTTCTTCAGTGGAGTTGTGTGCATTTTTGATGGATGTCATGAGCAACAGTTCTAATGCATAACCTGCATCTCCTAGTATATGTTCATCTAGAACATCACCCCTAGCAATCTTTGTGTAAAGCTAAGAGGTGTGTCATATGTGTGAGTCATGATAACTGCCTGGGTTGTCTGCACACACATTGAGGATGATTCCTTGGGCATTACAGACAACCTGGCATTTGACTGAGTTGAACCTTTTCCTGTTGATGTGCCCCCTTCCTGTTGACCATGTTGGGCTTTTATTTCTATGTATGTCCAAAAAAAATGGCAAGAGACTCCACGACAAAAGCAAAATAAGCAAAACTTACTTGATCAGAATTTATTAAAATGCGTACACAGTAAGTGCTTTCAGGTAAACATGCCCTTCATCAGACGTCTGATGAAGGGCACGTTTTCCTGAAAGCACTTACTGTGTACGCATTTTAATAAATTCTGATCAAATAAGTCTTGCCTCTTTTGCTTTTGTCATGGAGTCTCTTGCCATTTTATTGGATTTACTTTGTGCTTTATTGGTGGAGTGACTTTGGTGCAGGATTCCACTGTTTTTTGGAGTTTGAATTAATTTCTATGTATGTGCAATCTGTGGCCCCCAAAACTTCAGGGAGGTGTGCTACAGCATAAAATTCCTGCATTGTTCTTGCTCTTTGCTCTGGGGTGTGGGGAAATATATGCACTCCCTTGCATGTTCTATTATATCATTAAGACATGGGTGCAATATTCTTGAGGCTGATGCTTGTGATCCCCCTAGTATATACCCTGTGTGTCTCTGGAATGTACCAGTAGCTAATATCCTTAATGCTACACATATCTCTATTTCAACTGGCATAGGTTCTCCTCAATTTCTGCTATGTCTGAGGTGAGGGCAGCATAGTTTGCAGAGTCCCTGGGGTGTTTCCCTGTCCACCTTGTATTCACTAATATTTTGATATCATGCAGTCCATGGTATGTTAAACAGGGTCTGAACACCCTTCTTCTCAGTTGAGTCTATCAACAGCAGCAACATAGATCTGAGCCTGTTACATGTACACATACAAGAGAGCAGCAGCAGCCATTAACATTGCTTTTTTTTTCTAAATGTGGTGGTGCCTGTATTGCAATAGGTTTTCATGGGGAAGGACTACACTAAGTGTACATAATTGCTTCATAGCATCGTGAATAGCTTCACCATCTTGGACTGGTTAATTAGCATCTACTTCAGCTAGTTATGTTTTAATTAGCATACTCTGCTGTTTATCTTTGTTTTGTATAGAGCTGTCTAATGAATACAAAATAGAGTACTATCATGTGTGTGTTGTGGCACATGGTGCACACAATAGCAGTGTGTCATGTAGCCATTCATAAATCTGGCCCTTTAAATGATTTTAGAATTATCAGGCACTTATGTTAATGAACTGCTTCCTGTAGTCAAAGGTACAGGGTTTGAATGCATTCACCAGTATTTGCCTACTCTGTAACTTTGGGAAAGTCACTTAACCAGACAGGGCTCCCAGATAAACCATGAAAAGGGACACTGCCCCTTTGGGTCTGCCTGATTAAACAATACATCAATAGTATTTAAAATGTGTTTCCTTTTCATCTGCATTATGTTTGGCTATGTCTAGAATTCTTGAAAAAATAAATTCAGGCATGTTTAGTTCTGTTTCTTGTAATATTTTTAGCAAATTGTTGCAAATTGTGATTACAAAATAATGACAGGCATGTGAGTTTCAGATTTGGTATCCTTCAGAAAACACTTGATAATGCAACACTTGTTATTCTATCAGCCTGTAAATATATAAGATAAATGTTTAAAACAAACTGTTCCTAATTTTGTGTCCTTGTTTCTGATGCTTAAGAAGGTGAGAGGACAGAGGAGAGTTGCATAGTATGGTTCTGACATCAGTGAGCTGAGATACATTTGTAACCATTATTTATGAATTTATTCATTTACTTGATCTTAGGCAAATATCTGAGGTGTGCAGTCATACAAGTGGCTGTAACTGATGTGTGCATGTGTGTGCATGTGGGTCAAAGATCAAAATATTAGGGCTAGGCTTATAAATGCCCTTGGGCAGATAGCCTAGTATGAACCTATGAACCTATTAGTTGGGTAGAAATATGTACTAATAACTGAGATGGGGATAAAAGCTATTGTAATTAGTGATGGTTCGGGAGAATGGCAGAATAATTTGCTGATTGTTTTGAAGGGAGGGCTGGACTTTTGCAGATTACTCTGTAGTCTCTAATTTTTGAAGAGCTGGGTGTGCAGTAAAAGACAATATATTATAATTGCTGTACAACATTTTGTCTTATAAAAATCATCAAAGGAAATGTTTACAATGTAACCAAGTGGCAAACAGAGAGAGAGAGAGAGACTGATGCTATTGAACAACTTATTATAAGTATAAAATCCACAGTTTAACCATGGTGCGAGTTTTCATCCCAGTTGTTAGTAAATGTGTCATTTTTTTATACATCTGTTCCACATTGTGCAAGATAGTGCAGGATACTGCATATGAAGATGGAAGGTTGACTGATGCTGTAGTTTCTTTAATTAATGTCATCTTAATTAATGACATCTGCACAGTCACAGAAAACTGGTTCAAAGCTGCAGAGAGCAGCCCAGCCATACCTGGTTACTCATACTATCATGCATTCAAACCCCAAACTTTGGGCAGTAAAGCCAAAGGAGATGGAGTTTCAATATATATATTAAAGACATACATACCTCCAGGCTGGTCAAACAGCATGATGCACAGGAGACACTCCAGGTGCAGTTAACCATTGACAAAACCCCTATACAAATCATAGCTAGCTACCAGCCCCAACATCTGACTCAAGATGCCCAAACTGCCTAGCTAGACCTCTTCTAATCTATCAAGAATTAACCCTTTACCCTGATCCTTGGTGACTTTAACTACCCAAACATAGACTGGAAGAACTACTCATGCCATTACACAAATGCCCAGAGATTCCTTGGTTTTGCCAATGCAAACACTTTGGAACAGCTAGTTGATACCCCCATGAGAGGTGATAATATATTGGACTTGGTATTAACCAACATGAGTAACCACTGCAGCATCCCTGCAGTATCATCCCCCCTTGTAAGATCAGACCAGAAAGTGATCACATTCAAAGTCACTATCTCCTCCAACCCCACACCAGCTAGGGTCAAACAAAAGAACTTTTTCAAAGCTGATTTCAGCCTCCTGAGGGATGGTATAAACAGCTTCACATCCCCCTCCCCCTCTCTAGGAACTGGCACCAGTATCCAAAACTATACCAAATTCCTATACTAACATTTATATAGATGCATGGAATCAGGAATACCCGACTGGACTAAATCATCCTCCGCAAGGAAAAGTAATCCTGTCTGGTGGACATCTGTAATAAATAGACTCTATAACAAAAAAAATTGCTGTCCAGGACCAAGAAGAAGCAGGTGCCCAATTGGAAGCAATCACTCCTTAGCATAAACAAGCAAATAAGAGCACTAGTGAAATCCTCCAAAGCAAACTTTGAGTCCAAATTGGCCAACTCTACTAGAGACAATTATAAGGCCTTCGTCACATATGTCCATAATCTCAATGGTAGCATCCAGATCTGTTCAGAACTGGTGGTCAAGGGCACCACATATACAAATACTGTAAATATAGTAAACTTGCTGGCTGACAGATGCAGCAAAAATTTCACCCCTCTGTCCCCCCATCAGTAAATCAGGACATTCCCAGTACCTGCCCCCTTCCCCTTATATCTAAAGATCAGGTCATCACTGCTCTCTCAAAGGAAAAAAATATGGCTTCCATGGGACCCGAAAACATCCCAGGCTGCATCCAGCATGAACTCAAGAAGGAACATGCAGCATCATTGGGCGCCTTATTTAACCAAAACCTGAGTACCGGTTTTGTCCCAGCTGAGTGGAGGACAGCCATTGTCATCCCTTTACACAAAGGTGGAGCATCCACCGATCTGGGAAATTATAGACCCATCAGCCTTACCAGCCTGATCTGCAAGGTCATGGAATGGATTATCATGGACCTCATTATCAAGGACATTGGCAACCTCTAAACACTCAATCCCACACAGTTTGGCTTCATCAAGGGGAGCTCATGCCTGTTAAATTTGGTTGACTTTTTTGAGACAGTCACCAAAGTCATGGATGAGAGGAAGACAGTGCACACTGCATACCGTGACCTGGCCAAAGCCTTTGACATGATTACCCGCTTGGGCATAATAGATAAACTCTCTCAACTAGGCATCAATCCGTATGTTACCAGATGGGTAGCTAACTGGCCCACTGATAGAACCCACCTAGTCAAAATAGGGGAAGCCACCTCAAGCAGTAGACCCGTATCGAGTAGCGTACCCCAGGGTTCAGTCTTGGGGCCTCTGTTATTTGGGATATATTTTTCTGAGGTGGAGACCAGAACCAGTGGGCTATGGCTGACCAAGTTTGCAGATGACTGTAAACTGGGAGCTGTCATCAATTCACTTAGTGACATGGACATCCTCCAAGAGGGTCTCACCTAAACAAATGACTGGTGCCAGAAACATGGCCTCAAGCTGAATACAAAAAATTGCATCATCGTCCCCTGTGGGGAGAGTGATGTCCCCACAAATTTTAACATTAATAACAATGTCCTAAGCATGCAGTCAGTCATGAGGGATTTGAGCACCCAGATTGATAGCAACATGACTTTTGACCATCATGTTGCTTCCACTGTACAGAAAGCTTTCTGCATGGCCCACCGCATAAGTAAGGGTATCTCATCCAGGGACAAGGAGGTCATAGCATCCCTGTATTCTTCCCTTATAAGGCCCATTATTGAGTACAATGCCCCATTCGGCATGTAACTTGCAAAGCACATGCAGCAGCTGGAGAGACCACAGAGGTCCCTCACCAAGAGCATCCAGGGCCTCATAAATCTACCATACACAGATAGGATAAAAGCCCTATTCCTCTACTCTGTTTCATACAGACTCCTCAGAGGTGATGTCTGTCTTGAATACAAAACGATCTTAGACCCCGCCTCATTGGGACTGCTGTATATCCACAAGTCAAGCTCCACTCAAGAAACCCACACATGTGGCTTCAAAATGGTCTGTGACATCAATAGGACTTGTTGGCAGGACATATTTGTGTCCCAGAGACTCCCCCATTTATGGAATAGACTCTCTCCCACATCAAGCAGAGTACCTCTTTACCCCTTTTTAAGCACAACCTGGATAACTGTATGGGAAATAGAAAATACATCCCTGGGATTCCACCCGTGTCCCTGCTGGACAGGGGCACCATGTGCTGATTTGTCTATGCATTGGCTAAACTCTTGGCTAGGCTTATAAGGGCCTCAAGGAAAATAGCCTAGTAACTTCCTATGATCCTACATGCTTGTGGCTGTTATGGACTGTATGGTATTCCTGATGTTGCAAGCCCAGTTTTACCTGTATTGCTTGAATGTTTGTTGCTAACTGGAGTTGATTATGTTTTTTTTTTTTTTGGGGGGGGGGTTGCTTGACTTGCCTACCTGAGGTGTTGGACTTTTGCAACTTGAGTTGTTTCTGCAGAGAGCCTCTAATAGTTGAAGAACTGCTTATGTCATAAAACATAGGTTCATAGGTTCATAGGTAGGTACTAGGCTATCTGCCCAAAGGCATTTATAAGCCTAGCCAGAATGTGTTGGCTTTCTCTGCCCCCTTAGATTAGTTGCCTGTGCCTCTGTCCAGCAGAGCCACTGAAGTGATCCCAGGGGTAAACTTTTTGTTTCCCATCCACTCGTCAAGGTTTCTCTTGAAGAGTGTTAACGAGGAGCTATGCCTGATGTAGATTGGAATCTTGCTCCAAAGCATGGGAAGTCTCTGGGACAGGAATCTATCCCTCCAGCACATCATATTTATTGCTGTGGTGAGGTTTAGATCCCTAGAGCATGTGGCTCGAAGGGATATGGTTTTCTTTAGGTGGAGCATGTCCATCAATTCTGGTTTGGACATGGTCTTGTATGTCAGGCAGAGATCACCTCTGAGTAGGCGGTATGCAACTGAGTGCAGCTGGAGTTTCTTCAGTCGAGCTGCATAGGACATCTGTTTGAGGCCAGTGATCCTCTTGGTGAGGTACTTCTGTGGTCTTTCCAGCTGTTGCAGGTGTCTTGTAAGATACATCCCAAATGGGGCGGTGCACTCTATAATGGCTCTGAGGAGTAGAGGGGCACAATTACCTCTTTTGATCTGGATGAACATTTTTGTGATTAGGTGGGCCACATAGAAGGATTTTCTAACCACTTTGGCAATGTGATTATCAAAAGAGAGATTACTATCTACTTGGGTCCCCAGATCCCTTATTACATCTTCCATATTTAGGGGACTACCACCTGTATGGTAGTTTGTGGGTACTTTGTTTTTTCCAAAGGGGATAACTATGCACTTTTTGGCATTCAGCTTGAGGCCATGATTTTGACACCAGGTATCTGTCTCAGTGAGACCCTTTTGGAGGATGTCTGTGTCAGCCAGAGAGTCAATTATAGCCCCTAGTTTGCAGTCATCTGCGAACTTGGTCAGCCATAGTCCTCCTGTGCTTGCCTGTACCTCTAAGAAGTATATGCTAAACAGGAAGGATCCTAGGACTGAGCCCTGGGGAACACCACTTGTAACCGGTTTAGAGTCGGACCTAGCTCCTGCAACTCTCACCATGTGGGTTCTGTCTTTGAGCCAGTGGTGAGCTTGTCTATAATACCAGAATGGAGAATGGTTTTGAAGGCCTTTGCAAGGTCTAGATAGGCTGTGTGTACCACCTTTCCCTTGTCTATAGCCTTCGTAACTGCCTCAAAGAAGTCCACCAGGTTTAGGAGGCATGATCTGCCCTTAACAAATCTGAAGTGAGTCTATAGCCTTGCAGACCAAGCTAGTCAGGCTTATAGGGTGATAGTTCCCGGGGTCTGCTGTGGCTCCACCTTTGTGGAGCAGAATAACCATTGCTGTGCATCACTCTATGGGTATGTAGCCTGTGGAGAGGCTGAGTTTGAACAGTGTGTTTAGGTGAGGGGTTAGTTCGTCTTTGAGCTCATGTAAGATGCAGCCTGGTTCACTGTCCAGTCCCATAGATGCTATGTTTTTGGCTTTGGAGTGGCCTGAGTGTCTGTGATTTCAGGGGCTCTACATTCTTCTGGTATGGTTATAGGCCCTTTTTGGAGTGAGAGGGGTTGAAGTTTGCACTGAACCTGTCTGCCAGGATGTTGGCGATATCAGTCGGTTCAGTGTATTTTGAGCCATTCTGCACTAACTTCGAGCAGATCTGAGCATTGCCACTTAGATTCTTGACATAGCTAAAGAATGCCTTGTGGTTATCTTTGGAGTCCTTGGCAATTTTTCTTTCAAAGCTCGTCTTGGATGATTTTTATGAGAGATCGTAGTTTCTTGCTGATACTGATCAGGGATGTCTTCCCTTCTTGGGATTTTACTCTTTTCTGTACTAGTTTCCTCCTTCTATTGTATAGCTTGTTTATGGTAGGGGTCCACCAGACTGGTTTCCTTTTCTTGGAGGAGTGAGTCTTGGTTTTGCTTGAGATAGCATGATCCATGCATTCTTGTAGGTGCCCGTAGAATGCATTAGTAAAGGATTTTGCAGCTTGGACAGTGTTATCCTTTAGCATGGGGGCTTTGAAACTTTCCACCTCAGTCTTAAGTAACGTGAAGTTTGCTTTTGAAAAGTTTTTCATGGTGGTTTCCTTGTCCAGGGGTGGGGGTGGAATGTGGATATCCAGAGTGATTTGTTTATGGTCAGATCTTCAGATCTAACCAGCGAGGGGTTGACCTCCGGTATGGAACACCGGTCGCCCATGTTGGTAATGACCAGGTCCAATATGTTGTCACCACTGGTGGCAGTGTTGACCAGTTGATTCAGGGCATTTGAGTTTATAACTTGTAGGAAATGTTGGGCAAGGAAGTTAGTACTTGAGTAGTTCTCCCAGTTAATGTTTGGGTAATTGAAATCACCCAATATTAGGGTGTTTGGTAGGACTTTTATGTTTCTCAGTGTTTCCAGAAATGCGGAATGGGGGTCCTGGGACATGGTGGGTGATCTGTAGCAAGCTACAATTTGAATTGCAGTTTTGCCCATTGTTAGTTGCACGTGGATGATTTCAGAAGCATAGTGCTGTGCCACTAACTTGGAGCTGTGGGTATCCTTGATGAATATGGATACGCCCCCGCCGTTTCTATTTCGGTCCGGGTTCTGTGGCTGAAATGTATGAGTTGTAGCCTGGTAGTGCTGGGGTGCTCTCTGGAGCCTTAAACCAGGTTTCTGTTACTGCACATATGTAGATTTTCTCCATACTGAGGAGTGCCTTGAGTGCGTGCATTTTAAGGTTTAGACTTCTGGCATTGAGTAGCATTGCCCTCAGTTTTTTTATAAGTGCTGGGTATCTTTTTTCTCCAGAAGAATAATGTAAAAGGAAAATATTACTCTACACCCATATGCCTGTGCTGATAAGCAACGGGAGACTGGGCATCAAAAGAACTTTTTATAATTATAAAGTAACCTTTTAACTCTGTTGTGCGCTCCCTTCCTGGTTGTTAGTAAATGTTCCAGTTGTTACACATTTGTTCCGCCTTATGAGAGGTAGTGTAGTGTTCATTATTTTAAAGATGGAAGGTTGACTATCGCTGCAGTTTCTTTACCTCTTTAGCTTGTTGTTGCTATGGATCTTATGGTAATATCAAACCTTACTAAACTGTCTGAAAATGACAAAAATAGCATAAGAATTTAAGAATATGCAGGTGTAATTATCTCAGTCATTAAAACTACAAACTCTTACTCTTCTGCTGTGACTTGTTCAGCTTATTCGCTGATAATAAAATTCAGAAAATTATTACTGCATTATTTAAAATCCTGAACATCCAAAAAAGCGTCCAGGTTATTGTGACCAGACGTTCCCTTTTGAGTGTCACCCATACATCTCAACTGCCCTTATTTTTGCAAAATGTCACTGATTTTGCTTGAAATGTTTATCCTCTCCCCTGTCCCTTATATCATTTTTGATTCTGGTAAATTATGATTACAGTCAAGTCAATAATGTCAGTCTGTATAGTTGTGTATATTTTTGGCTTTGTTCAGAATTCCTGACCAAATAAGTTGAGAAATATTCTCCTACTCCAAAACATTCAGATCTAAATTATTTCTAATGGTGTAACTTTAGCAATTTAGAAATAGTGTACTTTGTGGTTCATGTTTCATTTGCTTGGAAGTTTTTGTATTCCTTGTTTTTTAGAGGGGGTGGAAAACTAAGATCATGTCTTTGATTATAGTTGCCACTGTACCTCAGTTATTTTATTATACTTTTGTATTGTGGTGATTAAAATGCATCAGTATCATTAAGTGCTTATTATATCTCAATGTACCTGCAGCTGTAAAGTAGAGGATTTTTTTTCCCAGAATCTACTTCAAGCCCACTTTATGTGAGTCATGGTAGACATAAGGAAATTCTTTTTGTAACTTCTATATAAATAAAATGAAATCTATTTTTGTTTTCACTTTCTTGCTCGAATTACCTTGATTTGCATTCCCAGAGCAGCTCTTATATCTTTAACAGAAGTTGCAAATACTCAGCAAAATAAACTTGCTGAACTGCACGGTTTAAGGTTTTCAATTTTTTAGTCCAAGTGCTGGCAGACCCTCTCCCCCATTCTTCCTGAGGTTCCAAAACTATCATTGTAATCCAGGAGCTGTTAATTGATCAGTCTTGCTTGTACTTCAGAGAACTTAAAACAGACACTTGAACTACTTTGCTATTCAACATATAAACCTATGTATCATGTATTCTATACTTTATTGAAATGGTGTTTGGTACCCCTATTGTGTCCCAGCAACAAAAAGGAGCCTGGAGCACTGGTTATTAATGTCAAGGCCATAAAGATATATTTATTTATACTTCTTGACTGGGTAGTTTGGCTGGTCTGCTGTCCCATTTCAGCCTTTGGAGGATGTTTCTACATTCAGTAACATTCCAAGAGCTGCACAAAAACTAAATGTTTTGACGGAACACTGAGATTCCAGTGATATTCACATTCCTTATATTTTCCAAAGTGGCAGCCACATGCATCTTTTCGAGAACGAGTTAATGAAACATGCAATGTAATTTTAGCTATATTAAATACAATTAAAGGGTTTTTACTTTGTTTTGGTTCCTGCTGCAGGTGTCTCTCATCAGCCATGTCACACAGCCTCTCCTTTAAGTTCTGTTCCAACACCTCTGGCCTACCCCCTCATGGACTAAGATGCTGCTAGGTGGGAATGATATGTTTTAGCAAATGATGAGTGAGCAGAGAGAAGACCAGGGTATTCAGTTATAGTGTCATCTTGATAGTTTTTTTTTATTATTATTAGCCCTACCTACTCTCCAACCTCAATATCTAATGTGCATTACCCAATACCTAATGTGCATTACCCAATGCCTAATGAGAACTGTTAGCTAACTTCTCAGTGGCCACTGAAACCTGTCAGCCCTTGACTAGACACCCTAGCTCCTTCTCCTAGGAAAAGTGAGACAGGAAAAATGCCATTCAGTCCTTTTCAACCAGCTATATCCTGAGGGATTGAGATAATTGATCAAACACAGGTTGCCTGGACAGTAGTCTGGGCTGTATTCCTCTGTATCAGAGAGCAGGACTTTGATGTGAAATCTTTGAAATCCAGCTATCTGCGCAAAATACTGTACTTCCAAAAAAACGGTTAAGGCAATTCATTGGTACACTCCAAACATTTCTGTGGTGAACAATGACTATACAGATCATAAGGCTGAAAAGGCAAAGATAAGAACAGTTCTAGCCAGGACAAGTCCACACAGAAATCCTCTGAAGAAAGCAAGCTACAGAGTGTTAGACTTGTATGTGTTGTGATATCCATTAGGTACTGCAAACGCAGCAATAACTACGACTGAAATAGCAGTAGTTCACAAAAAACTGCAGTAACAGCAGAAGGAAGGTGCCTAATAGATACACTGGGATAGATGAAAAGAGACATTGTGAGTAAATTGTCCTACAGCTGAATATGATAGTGTGCCTGTCAGATATAATTGTGTACTGCTATTGATCTGCAGCAGGGTCCACATCTGGAGCGGAGGAAATCACAGTTATAAATCATTACAGCCACGTAGGTGGCCTGCGACACAGCAGGGATGACTTTGAGCTTCAGTGATCAAGGGGGTATGTGGCTTACAGAACAGATAAATAGGTGCTTTAAAAAGAATGCCTAAGGAGCAAACCGGAGGTAAACTAATTAGTAAAAAGTGTGAAATGGTGATGGTGCTTTGAGTGGGGAAAGATTTGTACAGTTACAGAAACAAAGAAACACACATTTGAACAACCACTGGAAATGCAAGGCAAAGACTTACTGTACACCATCTGACTCACTCACATCAGCGTGCTTTACTTAACTGCTTATTATAAATAAGTAGACAGGGAGTTAAATCATGCAGAAAGCAATAGATAATAGAACCATATATGCAAAGGATTGCCTGAATTACAATGTGGCCAAGTTGGGGCTAAGGATACACATATCATATGCAGATTCATTTTGCATTTCTTTCACCAGATGATAGATTTTGCATTGCCTCTGATGGGGACTACCAAATATGTAACACTGAATAATGAAGAGGAACTAAGATTTAATCCTGAATCACAAAAACGGTTAGCATTGCATGATTGAATAATGTGAAGTACAGTGACATCTAGTGGTTCATAGCAGAATAACTATTTCAAAATTGTGTTTGAGAAAGCCTGCCTCTCCACTGTCCAGATTTTCACAGAATGCCCAGATTTTTTCGTCATATTTTTGGTCTGTTCATAACAAAATGTCTGGGTTTTTATGGCATTTCATTAAAGACTGAAGTCATTAAATAAATACATTTCAGTTTCAGACTTCATATATTTTCAGAAAATCCATGCTGTTGCAAAACATTTTATTTTAAATTTCTGAGTACAATATTTAAAATGTGTCCCTAATTTTGGGTCTGTGCCCCCCCCCCCCCATTATTTTTAGATTTTTCCAGATTTCTTGTACTTCGAGGTTGAGAAGTATTTCTACAGCTAGCTATATAAAGCTCTGGTTTGAATCAATATATCAGGTTTTACTAATACTAACAGGCACTAATATAAGGGGAAGAATATGGGCCCATGCAGTACAGAAGGACAGATAATGTGCCTCAGTGGCTGTGGAGGATCACACTGTGTGCCGAAGAGTATATAGGAAGTTATTACCAATACTAGAAAGCAGTTACAAGTGCCACTGTACATGTCAGTTGTAAGGCTTCATTCAGAATAACATGTCCAGTACTGGAGGTTCCAACTATAATATATACAGGTTAGGGGAAGTTTGAGGTAATGCAACAAAGATTGTGTAGAAGGTGTACAAAGTCATGTAATGAAAGACAAGGAGGGTTCTTTATATACCACAGAAGGCAAGTGAAAATTCACAGAAATGCAAATGGTATAATGAGAAATAGAAGTGAAGTGTATTTCAGAAAATAAGAGAGTCTAGACTCATCTGCAAGGCCATGGAAAAAATCATTATGGGCACTATTAACAAGGACACAGGTAATCTCCAGACTCTGGACTCAACCCATTTTGGATTTGTTAAAGGTAGATCATGTCTGTTAAACATGACTGACTTCTTCGAGAAAGTCACCAAGGCCCTGATCAAAGGAAAGACAGTGCATACCACCTATCTTGACCTAGCCAAGGCATTTGACACAATCCCCCACTCAGGTATTATAGAGAAACTCTCCCAATGGGGAATTAACCTCTACATTTATAGATGGGTAGCCAACTGGCACACCAACAGGACACAGTGTCAAAGTTAGTGACTTCACTTCTAGCAAAAGACCAGTCACCAGTGGTGAACCACAGGGTTCTGTGCTGAGCCCCTTACTGTTCAGAATTTATTTTTCAGAAGTCCAAGCAGACTTGGACAGTCTGTGGCTAACCAACTTCGCTGATGAATGCAAATTGGGAGCAAGCACTGAGTTCCCTAATAATGCTAATATACTACAGACAGAGTTAACAGACAAATGATTGGTGCCAAAGCCACTGATTAAAGCTAAATGCAAAAAATGCATTATTATTATTCCCTTTGTGAAAGCTAACATCCCTGCTAATCACATTATAGACAGCAGCCCCGCCTAAGTGTAAACCCAGTGGTACATGATCTGGGTATTCAGGTTGATAATCTGAACTTTGACCACCATGTATCCACAGTAGTAAGGAAATCCTTCTGTGTGAATCATCCTATAATTAAAGGCATCGCATCTAGATCTAAGGATGTTATAATTCTATTATACTCGGCCCTCATCAGACCAATAATTGAGAACAATGTCCTGTTTGCATGTACCACACTAGATACCTGTAACAACTGAAGAGACCACAGAGGTTTCTCACCAAGAAATTACAGGGTACACAAAACAAGTCTTACGTGGAAAGACTGAAAGCCTTGTCACTGTATTCTGTCTCCTATAGGCTGCTAAGGGGTGACCTATGCCAGGCTTACAGGGCAGCCTCTGACCTGGCCATGATGTTAATGCTACACATTCATAAATCAAACTGCAGGAGGGTTAATCACTCCAGGGATAGTAACCTAGCCTCTGACATGAACAGATCAAGCTGTAGAGATAGATACATCTCCCAGAGACTGACACTTCTCTGGAACAAGCTTCCAGAAGATGTGAAATAGAGCCCCCCCCCAACCCTCTTCAAATGCAACCTAGATCAATATATAACCTGGGTGACCACAAATTCACTCCTGGCATGGTGTCCATGTCCCTCCTAGACAGAGGAAGTCAGTATTAACTACTACAGACCCTTACCTCTACAAACTTCACTCACCTAACCACTGACAACTAGGGCAACTCGGGATAAATTTGGCTAGGCTTGTAAGGGTTCCAGGTCCATTAGCCTAGTAATTTTCTATGAACCTATGAGAGTGGCATGTTATGGAAATTGAAGTGGAAATGGCTAGACTAGGAAGAAGTACATGAAAATGCCTTCTTATGGGAAAGATCCTAGAGCTACTTAATACATATTTTGTGATGATAATGGAAATGACCACAGTGGATCAGTTCAAAACTGCATGTAGTAAGAATAAAACCGTAACAACAGAAATGAAAAGATGAGGTCAGATGTCGGATAGGATCTGTAGACTTCTTTTTTTACATACTCTTCATTAAAATCGTTCCTTTAACCATACAGAATACAACTAAATCACAATAATAACTCATAAATTCAGCTGTTAATACAAATCATTTAGTACAAACAAAACTAACAATAGTCTAGAATCCTAAATGAGCAATAAATAAAAACATATAGAGCCTGGTTCCAAAAGATTTGCTCTCAGAGTAAGTGATCACTTAGACTGACAGCAGATCTTTTGGAATCTGGCCCCTGCAGTAAAACTGTTTATAGGTAGTAATAATAGTTTAGTAAGTCACTTACAGTGAGAGTTTCTGAATCAGGCAACTCCTTTAGAATATGGCCCATAATGTCAGACAACTTCAACTATATTATTATTATGAAATAAATTTAGTCATTTTCTCCCAAACATTTTTCCGTTTCAGAATGTATTTTAAATGTGTTAAATTCAAAGCAATAACAAATTTTTTTATGGTATTTATAAAAAATAATTTCTGAAAGGTCATAAGTATTTAAGACGTTGACTGTAACATAATATTTAAGAAATGCATAGGTCACTCAATTGAAACTCATCATATCATTTTATTAAAACCGGAGCACAGGACTGCAGGTAACTATAAAGGTGAAATAATGTTCAGTGAATACTTTTCTGCCATGGCTAACAACTAGGCAAGTGCATCTCATATTTTACAGTACAGGAGACAGAAGCCTGCATTCTGAATGCAGGTTAAGTCCTACAACATTCATGTTGCCTGCCATTATTTCTCTGCAAATCCAAAATCCACATATCCTTTACAGTCTTATCAAAAATAACCATGGATATTGCAGGACTTATCTGCACTCAGACTGTATGGGATATATTCAGAAACAATCTGCACGCAATATTATGTAAAATAAAATGGTGGGAGGTGATACACAGGGAGGAGGAAATTCAGAGACACAAGTAATGAGATTTCTCTGTTGGAGAAACAATGTGGTATGCAAATGACTTCATAATGGTAATGTAAATGAGTGTCATCATGCTAATGAGAGCCATAGTGCATGCAAATGATGATATCAAACATGGAAGAGTAACTCAGAAACATATATATTTAGTGCTACGAGACAAGGCACTCATCTGTTCTGTCTGCCAGGATTTCCTGGTATACGAGAGCTTAACCTGAGTTATGATGTGAGGACTAACATTACCATTAACGAAATAACATCTTTTAGTGACTGCCTTCTGAGCCAGTGTCCACAATGCTGCATATCATTAGCCTCTGCATCACAAACGGGTCCTCCAACAGCTGACATATCATCACTTCCACTACCAACACATTGTCAACCTCTGGCATATGGGCAGACACACCATATGGGAGATAGGAGGCATGTACCACCCACACATGGAATCAAGGAGGGTAAACTATTTCAAAAGATTCACAGGTTTGTGTAGCATTAATATTCAGAGCTGTAGCACTGGCAGGGTGAATGGTGCAGCTGTCTTGGGCACAAGCAGCTAGGAGAGGCACAATTGGCAGATTTGCTGAGGTACTTATTACTCCATAGCTGGAAGTGCAAGTATTTTTTGGTATGCATTTAAGCAACCATGGCTGCACTTTTGTAGCTTCTTAAATGCTTAGATGTCAGTCAGTTTGTGAAGACTGCAGAGCGCTATTATGTATGTACCTAACAGCTCTTTGGCATGTACACACAATGACTTTATACAAAAGTAACAGTACTGTTATTCATACAGTATAGCAGAGTCATAGATGTTTGCAGACATTTGCTACATTTTATGACTTAAAGTGGCTGCAGTTTGTGAATAAAGCAACAGGAGACCATTTGAACGTTTTTTTTTGGCCCCCAACTTTTCTTATGTTGAAGACCTTTTTTTTTATCAACTTTGTTTGACCATTCTTGCTACAGGGCCTTTCATCATGTGACAGTGGACACATGTTAGCAGGTTCAAAGAGGTAGGGCCCCTGAAGTCTATATGCTGCAGCATGCGCAGAAGGATATATGATTTCCAGCGACAGCAGAAAAGAGGACAACCACTGTGTTGTCTATTCTACAACATAGCTCATTTCCCCAAGGTCCTGGGGGCATTTTATTGCACCAAACTGCCACCAAGGCATCACATGCTCCATATGGTATCTAGCATATCAACGGGAAGGGTTTCTACTCCCAACAACTGACAGGTAGGGTGCACTGCACAAGGTATTACAAACACTATATCTGTGCACATCCCACATCTAGCATGTGTGACCTGTTCCAGCAATTCATGCAGGGTATCTTTCTACAGGTTCATCTAGTTGGTAGGTGCACACATTGCCAGCTACAGAGTCCTGGATATCTAGTGGCCATTGATGTAGACAGAAGACTGCTCATAACAATTCCACTGTTTTGTGCTATATGTGAATTAGAATATGACTTGGAATCGTAGGTGATGACCCCTGTCTAACATCCTTAGACCATGGGGCAGATGGTATACAATACTGTGTTGTCACAGACATGGAACATTGTGAAACATGTGTTTAGATGCCTGAAAACATACTTCATTGCAGGAATCCAGTTGGTGATGCACAGAAGCATGCATCTGAGACCTGAAGTCAGTTATTCATAGTGTGTGCCATATTGCACGTCATGGTAGTATGCAAGCAGCTAAACTGCAGCCTAACAGACCTGTAGTAGTAGGGTGGGGGGGTCAGGCACTGAGACATCAAAAGAACCAGCTGTAGCAGTACTCTGTGTAAGGCAGCGTCAGACACATGCATTATGGTACTGTCAAAAAAATGGCATCTGGTTCAAAACTGTGGACAAAAAATGACAATACTGAATGAAACAAAGGCATTATTACCACACCCAGCCTAAGCATTGCAGTTCTTTGACTGTCCATGCTATGCATAAGACATTACTTAATCCACATAGGCCAGGGGGTGTGCAGGGCACAGTTATCATTGTCATTTGCTCAGGTTTGGTGGTGTACAGGAAGGTCACCATGCAGGTGTTGGAGAGAGACAGGGATCACATTCTCTAGTTTTGAGATGAAGCTTCTTTCTCATGAATGTTGGCCAAGTGTGCCATTTGGTGCTACAGTGGTCAGAGCTGGATACATCCTATATGAGAGATAGTGTAGCACTTCAAGACAGTGTATGTGAACTTCACTGTGACCGCCCCCCCAATGTAGGGATGCAATAGATGGCTCTAATCCATGAGAGAGGATGGTCACAGCTAGGCTTTGCACAGTATGCCAAGAGGGGATAGGAATGATCATAGGATCATAGGCCAGTTATGTGGAATTGCAGGTCCCAGAGTGGCTTCCCTAAGAGAATCCTTGTGGTGGGGCCAGATGAGTGTCTACTATGACCATGAGATTAGCCACACCTGGGGATGGAGGCAGCCATGGCCAGGGTTGTCAGTGATGCTGTCTGCAGAACAGTGCTTGCCATCTGCATAAGCCTGGCCTGTGACTGTTTATCTTGTGTCCAGACCATTGCATGGCCATTGTGGGCATTTGTCAATATCCTCATGGATGCATTAGTAAATACCAGTTGGGCCACTACTGCCATTAGCAGGTGTGTGTGTGTGTGTGTGTGTGTGTGTGTGTGTGTGTGTGTGTGTGTGTGCGTGCGTGCGTGCATGCGTGCGTGCATGTGTGTGTGTTTGTTTGTTTGTGTGTGTATGTGTGTGTGTGTGTGTGTGTGTGTGTATGTGTGTGTGTGTGTGTGTGTGTGTGTGTGTGTGTGTGTGTGTGTGTGTGTGTGTATGTGTGCGCTCCATGTTTCTATATGCTATGTAAATCTTCATGCAGTGTAAGTCATCTCACAATCCATGAAGTGGTTACACATTCTCATACAGGCCATGTAGTACACTCACCATCTCTGTCTTGGTGTAACTGGTGGCTGTCTGTGGTTGGATCAATGACCCCCACATCCACTGATTGATGTCAAGTGTGGTACCCAGGTCAAAGAAAGACCTGGATTCATGGTGGCAATGACAACCTACAAGACTCTCCCCTATGGCAGATGTGCACACATTGGAGACAGTGTGGCTCACAAATGCCATCTATGGTGGTAACTCTGTGTATTCTGGATGGGACTAACATGGACAGGACACCTCAGTGCTAATCTCTGTTGATGCTAGGGATTCGGTCTGCCCCACTACCACCATTTCTTCATATGTGAGGGATCTGTGCATGTCCTCCAATGTTAGCATTGCTAACAGAGCCACTTTGTCATCAGAGTGTGCAGTAATATGCATGGTGCCATCATCACAGGCCACAAGTGTCCCACTGAACTCAGACATGTACCATCCTGTTGTGCTGGACCGTCTACCAGTGGAACCTGTTAAAGCATAAATATAATATACCTGTAGGAATGCTGAAACATAAGCGTCACCCTCTCCCCCAACCCTCCAGTACACCTTCTGCTACAGGACACTTATATGAATAGTATATAGGCACATACATACCTTGTAGTGTGGATTGTCATAGCTGCAGCCTCTATGTAATTGGAAAACAGATATGTATATGTATTCTGCTGAAGACTTCTTCACTGTGGTCAGTGTACAACTGAAAAGGAAAATGCTAGAACTAACCTGGTACATTCCGCTACAGATACTCAAACAGTTGCCAAAAGGTCAGCTCTTATATCCAAGTCACTGCCAGGTATGAGAATTCTCTCACCTACCCAAAAAAGAGTTGCCAAGAGCTCAGCCAACTCTGTGAACTGCTTCTGTGTTAGTAGATCTGTTCTGTGGTGAACCTGTCTCTAGTGATACCCTATGGCTTGGCCTTGGCATGCAGTATCATATTGGTGACCCTGCAATGCACCTGCTCAAGTGCCCTATTATGTCTTCTCACAGCACTGATGTCTTCCACACCTGGTCCAAGAAATCCTGGCCTATTTTACCATTTTCAAGGATGTGTATACCATGTGTATAGGGCCAGCAGTAACAGTTTACTATCAAATGACTGAAAAACCAAAAGACTTAATTCCAAAAAGACTGAAAATTCAAAATACTGAATGATGGAATTTGCCCCTTCTCCACTGTTATGCGATCTTGGAGTTGGTATATATAGTTAGTAGAGGGTGTGGGAGGGCGCAGCCCCCCGCATGAGGGGATCAGAAGGGCTTGTGTCTTGCATTAAAAATGTATTCAGTATTTTGAATTTTCAGTCTTTTTGGGATTCAGTCTTTTGGTTTTCAGTCATTTGATAGTAAACTGCAGTAACACTGCTGTCTCCTTTGTGGCAAACTTTCCCAGTTACTACCATTCTGTCAGGCCCATGACATGATGTGTTCATGTATGGGTTGCACCTGTGGTCCACTATGTGTGTATGAAAGATTGTTCTTGGCAGATTCCTCTGTCTCAGCATCCTCCTCTGCATTCATTTTATGACCACATACTTATCTGCTAATGTACTGTGATCATTGCCACCCTGTGGCATGTTGACAGCAACAATAGGCATGGTATCAGCTTTTTACAGTACTGTGTGGATGGCTTGTAGGGCTCTGAATATGACTGCCAAATCTCTTTTTTTAAGGGAAAGGCAAATGACAGCTCCAAAAATTTCAAAATAATTTTGGAAGGAAATAAAGTTTCCTTGCAGGCCAAATCTCAAGCCCGTCTTTATCCTCCAATAACAAGTCCATAAACAGCTCTGCAAATGATGATAAGAACTTTCTCATTTCCTCTCTTCAGGAATTACCAACTCTTTTTCCTCTCCTCTACAAATTACACTCCCTCAAATTAAAGTCCATCTCCAAGTCTATATCCTTGCCATGCAGCTCCTTTCCATTTTTCAGAAATTTACACAGATGAAACCAGGACCTTACTAAAAATACAAAACTCTACTCATCTAATATTAATTCCCTAGACCCTACCCTTCTTAGGAGAGCAGCTGATAAAATTGTGAAACTCTTCATCTTTATTTTCAATCTATCCCACGCCTCAGGAATTGTCTGCCCAGTGGTAAAGCACACCAACACAATCCCTTTTTCAAAGGTATAATCTCCCAAAACATTTTAGACCAATCTCCAACCTGTGCTGTCTAGCCAAAATCTTTGAGAAAATACTATACAAGCAAATGCTTAAGCACATCAATAGCTATGGTCTCCTCAGACAAACAGCAAGGTTTCAGAAATGCTTTTAGCACCACTAAACCCTTCTATCAACAACAGTCACAATCTAGAGTAATATTAACAACTTCCTAATTACAGCTGACATATTTGTTAATATGACTATTGCATTTGAAATTCTAAACCACAAAATACTCATCGCCAAACTGCTTAAATTTAACTTTGATCCCAATGCAATAAAACAGTTCCAAAATAATCTTGAAAACAGAAATGTAACTGGAAAACAGATGTGTACTTTCAAGTCTTTTCTAACAACCAACTTTTAACAAATGGTACCCTCAATACAGGTGTCCCACAAGGATCAGTACTAGACATTCTCCTGTTTTCATTATTTATTAATGATCTGACAGAAGACCCTCATTGAACATCACTTTATATGAGGATGAAATATCCAGTCTGCACCTGGGCAAAGAATATGAACATCACTTCATACGAGGATGAAATATCCAGTCTACACCTGGGCAGAGAATATGAACATCACTCCATAAGAGGATGAAATATCCAGTCTATACCTGGGCAGAGAATAATAACCTTCTCATTAACCATAAAAAGATGTGATACTCTTCTCCACCTCTCACAAACTACAAAAAGTCCACATTTCACAATTACTGACAACCACAACCATAACAATAACATTCCCAATGTGTCACAATCCAAATACTTAGGCCTTACTGCTGTCCCCTCCCTTACCTTCAATGTACATAGTGATAATATAATTAATAAGCTCCTGTCACAACTCACATAATGCTGTAAAATGTCACACCTAATCTCTTCTGCTACTTGCATTTCTATTTGTAAAAATGTACTACTTCCAAAACTGGAATAAGGGTTGCCACTGATAGTCGTTCACTCCTCTTACAATATTCACAGGCTTTAGACACCAGAAAACAAAATATGCAGATTTATGCAGCTTGTAGGCCCTTACGCACATCGCTACATTCTACTTAAGAAACTCAGCTTGTCACCAAAGTCAAGCTTTCTCCTAGGTTCACTGACATTGAAAGTATTAAATGAAGCATACTGCCCTCCAATGAGGAGAACTCACCCATTCAGAGAGCAGTCATACTAAGAAACAACCAATAAAAATGTTTCTCTGAGGAGATCGCCTTTCAAAACAGTTATAGTAGAAAGTGCCTTCTCCAGACTGGGCTCTGTCCTATGGAAAAAAAAAACTCCCACAAGTAGGGTCAAGATTCCCTTCAAGCGTTTAAGGCATCCAGTGCTGAACATCCCCACAGTGATAAAGCATGTCAGTCTTTATGGATAAAGGCTACCAATATCTCTCAGCCCTGACCCTCTTCTATGCTCAGTACTTCAATCTGTTTTGCAATCTAATTTAAGACCTGCTCTTTAATCTACAGTAAATAGGCCATATTTTGCATGTAGTCTGGCAGCCATTGATATCAGTCCAGTCATTAATTAATTAATTAATTTATTTATTGACATTTGTTAACCGGGTTTGTCCAACTGGGCTTGTGACCCATTTTCAGTGGAGACCAGAGGAGAAAAGCTCCAGTAATACATTTTAAAACAAGTACAGTTTTAAACAATATTGATATAATAGCAGTTATAGCAAAATGATTCACATATGTTGGGCTACATCCATAAAGTTAAAGTCGCATTAAAAAGAAGCTAAGTAACAATTTTACATTGATATAGTTCAATAGGTCAACAATAAACATTTTTTTGTTTGTATAAAATTGTGCAAATGCATAGTAGACACATTGGAGAGAGAGGTGTAATGATGTACTAAGTATGGTCCTTTTGAGGGTACATAAAGGGAAGGAAGACTAGGTAGGGTCATGGCAAGGGCAGGTTCTGGAATTGAGAAAATAAGCTTTTAGTTCATTTTTAAAGTGTGAGGTGTGGGAAATTGAACGTAAGTCAAGGGGAAGTTTGTTCCAAGCATGGACAATGGACTGTTTGTAGAGTAGTTTGCCTACTGACCTTTTTGGATGGCAGATATCAAGTAATTGTTGGTTAGAAGTACGATGGGTCCGGGATGGAATGTAGATGGAGACTAAGGAAGATAGAGATGGACAGAAGGAGGGTTTATAAAGAATAGAGTGTAGCAAATGAAATTGATAAGATAACAGAAACTGGGGAAGTTCAAGCCATTGAAGAGAGTTTAAAGAAATACAGTGGTGTGATGGGGGAGTTAGTAATGAATCTGGCTATTTTATGGTAAGTCTGTTGCAGTTTGTTTAGAGTGGAGGCCTGGATATTGGTAAGAACTGGGGTGGCATATAAGAGGGAAGGGAGAAGGAGTGCCTGGCCCAGGGTAAGTCTAGATTCAGGAGTTAGTCATTTTTTGTTCCAATATAGCAGACCTAGTTTCTGTTTTTTTTTTTATACATTGGAGTATGTGTAGGTTGAACTTGAGTTCGTCATCGATAATGACCCCATAGGAGTTTTGTGTGGGTGTCAGGTTGGATGTTTTTATTGTTAGAAGATGTAATAAAAAAGGAGGTTTTGTGATGAGAAAGAGAACGGGGAAGGAAAAGTAGGAGTTTTGTCTTTTTGGGATTTAGGATCAATAGGTTGTGAGAGATCCATTGTTCAGTGGATAGTAGGGCCTGTTGGGTCAGAAAGTGTAGTTCAGGAATGTTATTTGAGATGGATACAAGCGTGGAGTCATCGGCATACTGAATAAGGGAGAATTCTTTGCATGAGCTGTAAAGATCATTGGTGAAGATGTTAAACAAAAGGGGTCCCAAGATGGAGCCTTGGGGAACACCAATGGAGACGGGAAGGAAAAGTGAGGAGGATGAGAGCCATTTGACAAATTGTTCCCTGCCAGATAGGTAACTATTAAACCAGGCAAGGGCGGAGGGGGATAGGTGGAGATTTGCAAGTTTGGATAGTAGTAGAGGATGAGAGACAGTATCGAAGACTTTGGAGAGATCTGGGAAGAGACAAGAAATGAGTTTATTGTTGTCTAGGGCCTTTGCAATGATATGAGTAAAGGAGAGGAGGGCAGTGGTGGTGCTGTGGTGAGGACAAAATCCATGTTGGGTAGGGGTAAGTAAGTGGTGTGTGAGGAGGTGATTGAGAAGCTGTGAGTGAATACATTTTTCTAATATCTTGGAGGGGGGGGACAGAATGGCAATGTGTAGGTAGTTTGAGGGGTCAGTGGAGTTTCCACCTTTATGAAGAGGGATAGTGAAAAAAGATTTCCAAAGGGTGGGGACAGTTGATTCCAGAATAGATCGATTAATTAGTATAAATACAGGATAGGAAAATGAGTCAGCAGCAAGTTTGAGGAATGCAGGAGATAGATTGTCAGTGAAAGGAGAGCAAGGTTTTAGCTTGAGTAGTAGAGATTTCATGTAAGCAATGGGAACTGGCTCAAAAGAAAACAAAGTTGTGTTAGTGGAACTTGGAGAGGTGGGTGTCGAAGTACAGTTTGGTGGGTTACCAGATTTTGGATGGAAGAGATAAAGTGTTTATTCAGGAGGGTAGCTGTTTCTTGAGTGGAAGAGTTAGGGTATGGGGAGGGATTAGAGGGCTTTCCAGAATAGAGGATGTTGTTGAGAGTTGACCAAAATTTTTGAGGATTGGATTTGTTGTTAAGCTGAGCAGAGCTATAGTATAACTTTTTGTCATTAGTTGTATGTTTTTTTGCAAGGTTCCTCAGTTGCCTGTATTTTTGAAGAAAAGGTGGTTGTTTAGTTTTAGTCCAGGTTTTCCAAGCATGATCTCTTTGTTTCATAAGGGACCTAGTTTCTTTGGAGAGCCAGGGAGCATGGTTTGATTTTACTCTGATCTTCCTAGAGGGAGCTAAGGAGTTTAGAGCATTCATGAAGATGCTATTGAAAGTGCTTACAGCATCGTTTAGGGGGAGGTGTTTTAGGATGGACCAATCTATGTTGTGGAGAATGGAGTTAAATTGGGATGAATTGAAAGTCGATAGTTTTCGACAGTCTTTGATAAGGTGTCGTTTAGGAATATGGGAGTAGTGTCTTAAGATGGTGGTAGGGAGATGATCACTGAGGGAGTCAGGTAAGGTGGTGGGATTGTGGTATTGGTGGGGGGAATTGGTAAGGATCCAGTCTATGATGGAGCTGGAAGTGGAATTTTTATGGAAGCGAGTGGGAGATGTTATAAGTTGGTGGAAGCCGTGTAGGTGGATACTGAGTTGGGGGGAGTCAGTTGTGAATTTGGACCAATCAATGTTGACATCACCAAGGGTAAGTGTCTCATATGGTATGTTGTAGGAGAACCAGGATAGGATGTTTTCAAGAATGGGCAGATTGTTACCAGGAGGAAGGTAGATAGAGGCAATTGCAAGATTTTGTGGAGATTCAGATGGCAGTTAAGGATAATGATTTCAGCTGGGAGGAAGTCAGGAATTGGGGAAGGGTATGGTGAGAGGTTAAGAATGTTTGAGTAGAGGATGGCCACACCACCTCCTTTTTTTACAGGTCTATCAGATCAGAAGATATTATAACCTGGTGGGGAGTATTTCACTATTTGAGATTTGTGGCTTGAGCCAGGTTTCAGATAGGGAGAGGATGTGAGGGGTATTGAGAGCTATCCATGAGTGCAGCTCAATGACTTTATTTGCTAGACTCTGAATATTCAATGAGTAAATAGTTAAGTATTTGAATGGAGATGATTGTTGTGACTGAGGTTGGTGACTGTTAGAGGAGTAAGATGGAGGCAGTGTAGAGGTAGTTTTGGGGAGAGATGAGGGGCCAGGATTTGGATGGATGTCTCCAGAACAAAGTAGGTTTTTAGTGAGGAGAGAGTGTGTAGTAGATGCTAGATGGAGTTTGTATAGTTTTGACTTAGCTTTGTGGGAAGGTTTAAAAACCTGTATTATGGATAGTTTATATAGACTTGAGGTAGAGGTAATAAAGAGATTAGGGGAGATAGTAAAAGATGAAGTAGTTGGATATATGTTGTATATGAGTGAGAAGTTGGTAAACATAGGAGTGAGTCAGAGAGATTGGAGTGGTAAGAGGTGGAGATAGAGAGAATAAGGAGTAGTGTAGAAGATATTACAAAATAATACATGTTGGAATAAAATATGGTCAGATAGAGTAGGTAGAGAGACAGTGGTATAGATGAAGTGGTGTTGACAAGATTGACAGATTAGTAAGGTGGTTTTGACAATAGGCAGGAAGTGGAATTGTAGTGTCTAGTGGGACAGGAAGGGGAGGGATAGTTAGGTATAAAGGTAATTGTAATGGGGTGGGTGGGAATGGGGGTAGGGTAGGGTAGCGAAGTGAGCCCCGAGCGTAGCGAGGGCGAACGGAGCGGGGCTAGCACCCTGGTCAAACCTGTGTTGCCTGTACTGTGGCCAGGAGAAAACCGCAGGGAAAAATCCACTAGGGCTAGAAAAACAGAGAGGAGGGAAATTAGTTATGAGAAAGTAATTCAGGAAAAGAGCGAGAGACAAAAATACCATGGGTAGAGAGAAAAAAATTAATACAGGTAGGCAGAGACAGTACACCTAGCATTAATTTCCATTGTATGAGTGCCTTACACACATAGCTAGCTAAGAACACAGCAGTTAACATCACACAACATTACCTACAAGAATTAAAGCATTGCATCAAATGGTAGACAATGAGATTCCCTTAGCTTTTATAACTGTATGTAAATGTGATTCCTGTTTGCTCCTTATCCTTATGTCAGTGTAAGTTCCTCAACTATATTATGCTGGTGTATCAAAAATAGATGTGTTTCTCTTTTATTTCACCCCACTAAATATTTGTTTTCATCAGTGCTACCTCTCTAAGATTACTATCCAGAAATTGTACAACTGTATTCAATCAGAGTATAAAGCTGAACAATTATATAACTCTATTCAATCAAATGTAAAGATATACAAGTGTATAAATATGTTGTGAATTGAAACTTCTGTATTCTGCCCAATGGCCCTGGGTCACAGCTGAGAAAAGTCTTTAGACCAGCTCACACAAACAGTAAATAAATAAATATCCTGTGTCTCACCACATTCTCTCTGTACATGTACCTGCCGTTCCTATGTATAGGATGCATTGTTTCCCCTGTAGCATGTTTTGTAGCCTGTGCACATATGTTACATTGTGGTCCCCTGCACAGCTGGACAGAACAAAACAAAATGACAGCAGTCAAGTGGACAAAAGAGATACCACCAAACTGTGACCCAGATAAAAAAAAAAAACTTTATTCACAAAATTAAATTTAGCTACTTCATCAAGATCTGGAAACACAGTGAGAACAAAGATTTATCTAGCACTGTTCACCCAATCAATATCATGTAACCTTGAAGGACTGATCCGCTATGTATGGTGAGATTTTAATTTGATTGGATGAAGACTGTTACTTCGGTTTTCCTTTTTTCTTTGAATTCCAGTGACGTGTCACACTTTTTTGGGGCTTACAGTTGGACAGTAACTTATCCATATCACTCCTCTCTGTCTCAGTCTGTGTTTTGTCATAGGGTCATATGTGATTACTAGGCTAACAACTCCAAGGGGGGGTATACCTCGCAACGTCTTAGTGCAAAAAAATCTGGACAAAGCCTGACAGAATGGGGGAAAAGGCCCAAAAATAGGGACAGATTTTAAATGTTGCTCTTATAAACTTAGAAAGTTGCTAGAATAACAGTAGTTGTCTTAGCATGCATTTTTCTGAAGGATATGAAGTCTGAAACACAAATGTATATTGTGGCACCCATGCACTGGCCCAATAATCAAGGATCCTCAATCCTCACCACTAGCACCAGTGCTGGGCGTCCACACTGGGAAGGATAACAAATACACACACAGTAAAGTACAATTTCCCTTAACAGCACACAGAGATCACAGTCAATCTGGGACTGGCTTCTCCCTTTCTCTCCAGATCCCCAATAAGTCTCCCCACTGGCACAGCTATAGGGTCCAGATCTCAGCCTAGTTGTCAAGCTAAAACATCCAGCACCCACTCTGTCCAACCAGTGCTTCATGTCCTGGCCCAAGAAGCTGACACACGCACACACACTTTAAGATATAAGTTATATACAAACACAGACAATTTTGAGGAAGGCTGGCACAGGTTCTCCAACTATGCCCCTTCCTGCCAGTCTATAAGGTAGTACCAGCTGCCACCAACCACTAATATCAGCAACTAAAAAGGCCCTTACCAAAGGGTGTCCAATTATTACTGTACAATATTATTATCCAAATAGTAAGTGTGACCCGGGGCTAAAGCTATTGGAGTGGCTTGGCCAGTATCACTATATACATGCAATGTACTCTAGAGCTTAAATTATCTATACACAAAACAGCCACAGTTGAAAGGTTTAAACATATTTAATAATAAATAATAAAAGACACAAGACAATACTTCTTACTACACAGTACTAGTCAAGAGTTCAGAGATCACAGGAAAATGCTTAAAATAATACAGTAAAATAGTTCTGACATCAATACAGAAAAGCAGCTAGACTAAACTTACTATTTTCTATCTATATCTAAGTGCAATCACAGTTCTAAATAAACTTACATCTAGAGCAAAAGCAGAGTACTGGTGAGTTGTTGTCAGCTTTAGACAAAATCCAAAATGCTCTCTTCTCTCTCTCTCTCTGAGACAGTCTTTGAAATTGATAATACAGTACTGCTTCACATTACATCATTCTTGACACTTCTCTCATTTCCCAGGTTAACAGAAAATCAGAGTTTAACATAGCTTTGATCATGCACCTGGTCAGGAAACCACAGCAATTAAAGACATTATATATGTAAAATCTAGCGATTAACTCTGGTCTCAAAACAATAGAAAGAATCTACTGGTCCAGACATCATGGCGCCGAGTTTGAGATCAAATAGTCATACAAGGTTTGACTTATCAGCTTTCTTCCAGCAGAGAGCACTGTTGTTACATTTTTGACATTCAGCATTTAGCACAATTTGTCTTCCATTTAAGGGAACAAGCCTATGGCTTATATTAATATTTACAAATGACAGAGTTATCTACACACTCCTATCTAGCTAGGCTGGCAGCCTTCACATATCTTCACATATATCATTATTTAGTGACTTCAATCCTCAAATCATCCCAGTTATTTGCCAAAAAATCACAAATTTTAAGAGGAACAGACCAAAAATATGAGGCAAAAATCTGGACATTCTGTGAAAATCTGTAGAGTTGAGTGGTGGGGGGGGCATTTTTTAAGCATAGCCCTGATTCCCAAGGTGAGAATTAAACTCTGTACCTTGTAAGCACCTTAACCATTATGTCAACCCCCAATCCCTTTTGTTTGCTGGTCTGCCTCTATTATCTTCTTTGTTTCTCTTTTTTCCCCACACATGCTCCTTGTTAATACCCCCAATTGTCATGCCTCATAAAAAAGGAAAAGGCCCACTTGTCCCAAAAGAATGACATCCTTTCATTCAGGCTACCTTGTACATTCCCTTGCTAGTTCCTGCCACATTTTTGACTTTCCTATCTTCCCATTTCCTCATTTCTATAATGTACAGAGATGGACATTTGCTGTGCTGGCCCTCTGCCACCTGCTGATGGTGCCCTTGTTGCAGTTATAACAATACATTCACGTAGCCTTGGGCAGGCCATCTGTTCCTGTCAATAAGGTCATATGACTGCTGACAGTACAGCCACTTTGGTATTGTTCAGTAGTGGGACTGCTGCCAGTAACATGGTTGTACTAGTTTACTTATGCAGCCCTTTAATAAAACGTCGGAGCATTGCTAGTTCTCATACATAGCTGATCATCATCTGGCTGTGTCACACTAAAATATAGTTGATATTTAGCATGGTGCCATGATGTTACAAATCTTTCTGTACACCTCTCTCTCTGTGGCTCTGTCTCTCTCTCTCTCTCTATCTCTCTCTTTCTCTCTCTGTGTGTCCAGTACAGTAAGTTATGGAATGCACCTGCCTAGTTTTCAGCCATGGCAATAAAGTATTCCTGTGCATTATTTTACTTCTGTTGTCCAACGTTTTCATTCATTCTGGTCCTGCATTTTCATTCTGTCTGGTCCTATGCTTGTGCTTTAGAAAAGATCTGATGTGAGTTTAAATTTGCTCTTGATAATTTGCACTATACAATCTTTAGAATTATGTGCAAAGTGTTTAACTTTTACAGTAGCAAAACTTTATCAGCTAATTACATGAGATATTATAATTATTCATAGTAGACCCATTAAAAATGCTTATTCCTGCTCACTCCACATACTTCACCTGTTTCCTCACAAATGAGTCATGAAGTGTGGTAAGCAAAGCCATCTGTTACATGTAAGAATTTGATCTGTATTCTGTATGCTTACAAGTCATAGTAAAAGAGCATCCCATGGGATTCAAGGATTCAAGTTAGTACTGGACTGGCACTAAGTGACATGACTGGCTGTTTTTTAAACTTTCCATATTTTACGGAATGCGGCTAAATATGCCCCCAAACTAAATGTTACTGCATCTAAATTTAAATTAATACCTAGCTACTTCAATGCCATTCCATGAAACTCAGAAAGTTTAAAAGAAGCAGCCAGTCTAACAGTGTATTGCAGATTTTGCTTAGGGAAACATCAGTGACAAAAGATATGATTTTAATGCATGTCAGAACAAACAGAAGGAAAATGCAAGCTGTAAATGGGTTTACAAAAGAGCAATGAGCAGTAAAATAGGTAGAACTGTATGTGCTGTAGGATTAATGCACATTGCTATTATATACAGCAACTTCATGGAGGTTACATCCTGACTTTTGTACATAGAGGATCATGATTAGGTCACCAACCATAACTCACTTCATATGTGTTTGAGATGTAGATGTTAAAAAATTCACCTCGAGAATGAAGCCAAAGAGATGAATCTTGGCATCCATGTTTTGAGAACACATAATGTGTAGTTATAATTGGAGATCCATTCATAATTCTTTATAGTGCATGGAGATTTATCTTCTCTATGTACAACAAATTAGTCAAAAATTAAATTAAAATAAAACAAAACAAAAAAAAAAAAAGAGATTCATTGTGCTGGCTTTGAAAGCCAAAGCAGTGGGGGAGTGGTTGACATCCTTCTGTTTCCCTGTGTAAGGAAGCTGTTTAATTCAAAATGCCCTGCATAGTTTAGCCGACAGCAGGTAGAAATGAGAATTGAAACAAAGCCATTTCCACCTACAGCTGCTTTTTATTGGTCATCTCTGTCTGCTTTTAGTGCAGACCTGACCTTAACAGAGTGTAGAGGGTGCTTAACAAACCTCTTGGCATTGTTAAGGTAGGTTACTGGCTCCTAACTAGGATATTATTTAACCATTTTTGAGCATAATCATGGTGCTTCAGTGCTCCATACACTACATAAATTTAAACATATTTATCAGCTGTAAATGACAGATGTTTTTATTCCCAGTGACAGAAGAGAAAATGCGTGATAAACAAATTCTATACAATCATTCAAGGTAGTGAAAATGAGAATGGAAATTATCTGAGTATACTTTACCAAGGTGTATATTTTTCACATGCCAAAGGATCTGTTAGCTCATCATGGGCATGGATAACCAATTTGTTTTCAGATTTTGGAAGGAGAATTTTGAAATATTCTTAGTTATAATGTTTATAATTCTAATTTTGCTATGTGATTTATGATAATCATGAAATTATTTATATACGCACACACACATATATATATTTTATATATATATATATATATATATATATATATATATATATATATATATATATATATATATCTGTGTGTGTGTTTGTATATACACACACACACACACACACACACACACACACACACACACACACACACACACACACACACACACACACACACACACACACACACACACACATACACACACACACAAATGTATAGCATGAGTGGTAGCACTCAAACCAATTGATGCACATCTGACATAGTGTTCATTTTTCCCTACACCTCTTACCACTGATTGACTTCTCAGTGCTGATCTGCAGATGAAAATGATCAGATGGCTATATGACAATCTGACACAGTTCTGACTCAAGCCTCTTTTCTGAGCTGGTCCATTTTTCCTACCAAAGGTTCAAATATCCTTCATCTTGTACTTATGAATATGGGGAAATGATGTTCCTCCCCCAATGTAATATATTTGCTTGTCATATCTAAGCGTAAGGCAATGTTACTTGAAATAAAATTTAAATCCGGGGATCCAGTGAAACCAAAAACCTTTAGGAACTATTCCAAAGATAACCCTCTCTACTAAGCAACACCTTGGCCAAATTCCAAGCACTTCCAAACCCAGTAAACACCATAGCATACACTGAGCTATTCACAGAATCTCTGTACAGACATACTGATAGCGGTATAGAGCGAGCTGTGCCCATTCATATTAAGAATAAGACAAACTCAAAAGACAAGCCACCCTGGTGGCATCACACTATCAATCGGTTATACAACAAAAGAAAAAAATCTTGGCCAGGCGTAGGAGGAATAAAGCCATACATTCTAAAAGTTCCCTGACCAATCTAAACAGGCAGCTAAGAGGGTTAATTAATACTTCAAAGGCTAGATTTGAATAAAAAATAGCTACTCATGCAAAATACAACCACAAAGCTTTCTACAGCTATGTCTATAACCTCAGAGGAAATACATAACAATACACAAAACTTATTGTAAATGGCATCACCCACATCAAACCGGAGGCCATTGCCAACCTTTTGGCTGATAGGTTCAGATCAAATCCCCCCCCCACTCCCCCCAGATAGCCCAAAGGAAATACCACATAACACAATTCCCCCAACCATTACTAGGGAGCACGTCATCAATGCACTGTCTAATGCCAAAATCACTGCATCAATGGGCCCCAATATCATCCCGGGATGTTTAATAAATAGCACGAAACATGACCTCTCTGGTACACTTGAATCACTTTTCAGCTGGATCCTTCAGTCAAGTTTTGTACCCAAGGAATGGAAGATGGCTTCAGCCATTCCCCTGCACAAAGGAGGTCCAACCACTGATCTGGGTAACTACGGGCTCGCAAGTCTTACCAGCCTCATATGTAAGGCCATGGAAACAGTCATCATGGACATAATAAATGAGGACATAGGTAACCTGTAAACACTGGCTCCATCACAGTTTGGTTATGTTAAAGGAAGGTCATGCCTATTAAATCTGGTGAACTTTTTTGAGAGGGTTACCAAAGCAGTGGATGATGGTAAGACTGTGCACACAGCTTACCTCAACCTAGCCAAGGCTTTTGATACAATACCCCACTCAGGCATTATTGACAAGCTCATTAATTTAGGTATAAACCCTTTCATCACCTGCTGGATAGCCAGCTGGCTCACTGATAGGACTTAGGAGGTCAAAATAGGTGAAGCCACCTCCACAAAGAGGCCAGTGACTAGTGGAGTCCCCCAGGGCTTGGTGCTGGTCCCGCTCCTTTTTGGCATTTATTTCTCTGAAAATGAAGCAAATGATGAAGGTTTATGGCTAACTAAGTTTGCAGATGGAGATTATCATCAACTCCCCTGCAGACACTAGCATTCTTCAAGAAGCCTATCTCTGACTAACAGATGGTGCCAAAGCCATGATCTTAAAATTAATGCTAAAATGCATAATTGTACCCTTTGGGAAGTCAACCATCCTGGCTAATTACCATGTTGATAATACACCCCTAAGAGTCAACCCAGTGGTCAGGGATCTGGGTATGCACATAGATAGTAGCCTTCAACACAGGACTGGCAAGACCAGTCAGGAGGAGAAGGTTACCACACACACTATAGACCCAGTCTCACATAGTACCATTACAACCTCAAATCATACACATAAACACACAAAGACATACTCGGAGGGTCTGATCAAAAATTTACCAAAACAGCAGAGGCCACCAAAGCAGACACCCAAACAACCACCACCTCAAAACACAACACCTGCAACACATAGACCTCACAGTCAGAGTGTCAGACAGTCACAGCCCTTAAGGCCAAACACAATGCCAGACACACTAGTCATTGGTGACTCCATAGTCAGACACACTGACGTCCCGCTCACCAGACTGAGTAAGGAGAAGGTCACAGTAAGCTGCCTGTCGGGCGCTAGAATCCGCCACATAACGCAAGCACTCAGGTCTCTCAACAGCAGGTACAAATATGACTCAGTCATTGTCCACACTGGTGTAAACGACCTGAGACGTACCTCCTTGGACTACATGAAAAGAGACATTGAGGAGCTCTCTGATTATGTAGCCCAGGCAGGTATGACCCTGACCTTGAGCAGTATCCTACCTTCACCAAGAATGATGCCACAATACAGAGATAAGATGATCAGCTTTAACAATTGGCTTAAACACTGGTGTCATTCAAAGGGGATCCAGTGTCTGTCTGCCTGGGATGACATGCTGGACAAGCCACGCTGCTCAAGGGACGGCTTGCACCTGTCACCCTGGGATTCCGGATATTGGCAAAGGCTCTTGCCACCCCATAGTGCCTTTTTAGGCAAGGCTCAAATTCTAAACCTACCACCCTAGAACACAAAAAGGAAAAAACTAAGGGTAATGCTGCTCAATGCCAGAAGTCTAAATCTCAAAATGCACGCACTCGAGGCCCTTCTCAGTATGGAGAACATCGATGTCTGTGCTGTGACAGAAACCTGGTTCAAGGCTCCCGAGAGCACCCCAGCGCTATCAGGTTTTACCTCATATCATGCCCGCCCCAAAATCCGGACAATACCAAGAAAGGAGGAGGGGTATCCATATTCATCAAGGACACCCACACCTCAAGACTGGTGGCAACGCACGATGCATCGGAGACCATCCAGGTGCAATTAACCATAGGCAAGACTGCTCTGCAAATTGTAGCATGTTACAGGCCACCCTCACAAACTCAGGAACCTCACATGGCCTTCCTGAAAACACTAGAGGGATAAATGTATCACCAAACACCATCATACTAGGTGACTTCAATTACCCTAATATAGACTGGGAACACTACTCAAGCCCAAACACCCTAGCCCAAAAGTTCCTGGAATTCATAAACTCAAATGCCATGGAACAACTAGTCACCATCCCCACAAGAGGAGACAACATACTTGATCTCATCATCACGAACATGGGAGCACAATGTTCAACACCGGAGGTGTACCCTCACTGGTGAGATCAGACCACAAACTAATCTCGCTGGAGGTCCTCATCCCACCCCACCTGAAATAAAAAGACCACAGTAAAGAACTTCTCAAAAGCCGACTTCACACTTCTAAAGACTAGTGTGGTCTCCTTTAAGGCCCCCGAGCTGGCGGAAAACAGTACTCAAGCCGCTGAATCACTTACAAATGCCTTCTACCAGCACCTACAGGACTGCATGGATAAGGCAATCCCAAGCAAAACAAAGACTCTTTGTACCAAAGGCAAGCGTCCAGTCTGGTGGACCCCAGCCATAAACAAACTCTACAACAAAAGGAGGAAGCTACTACAAGATAGAGCAAAATCCTTAAAAGGTAAGACACCCTTGATCAATATAAGTAAAAAACTAAGAGCTCTCATAAAATCTTCCAAAGCAAATTTCGAGAGAAAAATAGCTAAAGACTCAAAAGACAATCATAAGGCCTTCTTTAGCTATGTTAGAAACCTGGGAGGAAACTCCCAGATATGCTCAGAGCTAGTTCAAAATGATGTGAAGATTACTGATCCTACAGACATTGCCAACATACTGGCTGACAGGTTCAGTGCAAACTTCTCCCCCGAAAAGGAGAGATCTGTATACCAAACGATTGCAGCCCCCAAACATCTCCAGCCCAAGTGAGAACTGCTCTCTCCAAAGCAAAAAACACAGCATCCATGGGACCTGATGGTGTCCCCGGCTGTGTGCTCCATGAACTCAATGAGGAATTAAACCCACAGCTAGGACAGCTGTTTAATCAAAGTCTTACCTCTGGATACGCACCCAGGAGTGGCGCACTGCAACTGTGGTACCACTCCACAAAGGCGGTGCCTCCACCGACCCTGGAAATTACCGGCCCATTAGCTTGACAAGCCTTATTTGCAAAGCCATGGAGAGGATCATAATGGACCTCATAAATAATGACATAGGGAATTTGCAGACTTTGGATCCAACCCAGTTTGGCTTTGTCAAAGGCAGATCATGCCTTTTAAATTTGGTTGACTTTTTCGAAACAGTCACCAAAGCCATTGATGAGGGAAAGGCAGTCCATACAGCCTACCTCGATCTGGCTAAGGCCTTCGATACAATACCCCACTTGGGTATCATTGAAAAACTCATCAGCTTAAATGTCAACCCATACATCACAAGATGGGTTGCAAACTGGCTGAGTGACAGAACCCACAGGGTCAGAGTTGCTGGCGCCATGTCAGACTCAAAGCCTGTCACAAGTGGTGTCCCACAGGGCTCAGTCCTGGGCCCACTCTTGTTTGGCATCTACTTCTCAAGTACAAGCAAACACAGGAGGGTTATGGCTGACAAAGTTTGCAGATGACTGTAAACTGGGCCATAGTAGAAAACACATCTGACACAGATATCCTTCAGAAGGGTCTCACAGAAATGGATAACTGGTGCCAGAGCCACGGCCTAAAGTTAAATGCCAAAAAATGCATAGTCATACCCTTCGGGAAAAACAAGGTTACCCCTAGCTACCAAATAGGTGGCAATCCACTGAGCACAGAAGAAGTTATCAGGGACCTGGGGACCCAGGTTGATAGTAGTCTGTCATTCGACACCCATGTAGCTAAAGTAGTTAGGAAGACGTTCTACATTGCCCACCTTATCATGAAGGGTTTCTCATCTAGATCAAGGGAGGTCATAGTCTCCCTTTACTCATCACTCATCAGACCAATGATTGAGTACAATGCCCCATTCGAATGTATCTGACCCGACACTTGCAGCAACTGGAGAGGCCACAAAAGTTCCTCACCAAAAGGATAAAGGGTCTCAAAATCTGTCCTATGCTGCCCGACTGAAAGAACTCCAGCTCTACTCAGTCGCCACCGCTTGCTCAGAGGTGACCTTTGCCTAACATACAAGGCCATGTCAAACCCAGATTTGATGAATATGCTTCACCTCAAAAAATCCAGATCCATCAGAGCCACAAGGGCGGGAGACTTAAACCTTGACATGACTATTAATAGGACGTGCTGGAGGGATAGATTCATCACCCAAAGACTCCCTATGCTGTGGAACAAAATCCCGGTACATGTGAGGCAGAGCACCTCGCTGGCCTTGTTCAAGAGAAATCTTGACCAATGGATGGGAGATCGCAGATATACCCCAGGGATTACCTCAGTGTCATTGCTCGACAGAGGCACAGCAAAATAATGGGTTTAGTTCCCCATACTAAAGGGGTGGCGTAAGCCACAAAACGATGGGCTAGGCTTGTAAATGCCCTCGGGCAGATAGCCTAGTATAAACCTATGAACCTATGAACCTATGAACTTTGACCACCATGTGGCCGCAGTGGTCAGGAAATCCTTTTATGTTGTGCAATTTATAAATAAGGGCATGGGATCTAGGTCCAAAGAGGTCATAATCCCACTGTACTCTGCCCTTATCAGACCAATCATAGAGTACAATGCTACCTCTGGTATGTACCTGACCAAGCATATACAGCAACAAGAGCGACCTCAGAGGTTACTTACAAAAAGAATACAAGGCATTACAAACCTGTCTTATGCAGAGAGCCTTAAAGCTCTTTCCCTCTACTCAGTCTCCTGTAGACCATTAAGGGGTGATTGCCTGGCTTACAAGGCATCTACAAACTCCACACTTATGAATCTCCTACATATTTGTAAGTCAAAGAGTACCAGAGAAACAAGGTCTAGGGACCTGAATTCTGTCTGTGACTTAAAGACAACATACTGGAGAGACAGCTATGTGTCCCAGAGTCTGCCCCTCCTATGGAACAGGCTTCCCATCCTAGTTTAGTGAGTTTATCCCCCACTCTGTAATTATAGATAAACTCACTAAACTAGGTATAAATCCCTATGTCACAAGATGGGTTGCCAACTGGCTCACTGACAGAACCCACACTGTGAAAGTAGCAGACTCCAAATCCAACTTCAGACCAGTGACAAGTGGAGTACCACAGGGTTCAGTCCTGGGTCCTCTACTGTTTGGTATCTACTTCTCTGAAGTACAGGCTAACACAAAAGGTCTTTGGCTAATGAAGTTCACAGATGACTGCAAACTAGGAGCCATAATTGAAACTCCTAACGATGTGGACATCCTACAAAAGGGCCTCACTGAGACAGATGCCTGGTGTCAAAGCCATGGCTTCAAGCTCAATGCCAAAAAGTGCATTGTCATCCCCTTTGGTAAAAACTCTGTACCCATGAACTACAACATAGGCGGTAGTATATTTAACAACGAAAGTGTGATAAGAGACCTTGGGACACAGGTGGAAAGTAGTCTCTCCTTTGATAATCACATCGTCACAGTAGTCAGGAAATCCTTCTACGTGACACACCTCATCACAAAAGGTTTCTCATCCAGAAAAAAAGAGGTCATTGTTCCCCTCTACTCATCACTCATTAGACCCATTATAGAGTACAATGCCCCTTTTGGTATGTACCTCATAAGACATCTACAACAGTTGGAAAGGCCACAGAAATACCTCACAAAGAAGATTACTGGCCTCAAACAGATGCCCTACGCAGAACGTCTCAAAAAACTCCAGCTTTACTCCATCACATATCGCCTACTCAGAGGTGATCTCTGCCTAACATACAAAGCTATGTCAAACCCAGAGCTGTTGGACATGCTCCACTTAAAGAAATCCCAATCCCTCCGAGCTACACACTCTATGGACCTAAACCTTGTCACCACAATAAGCAGAACATGCCGGAGGGATAGATTCCTGTCCCAAAGACTTCCCATACTCTGGAATAAACTACCTATCTGTCAGAAAAATCTGTATTCAAACATCTATAAACTGTTAGGGAAATGTGTGCTTTAGACAGGAATAAATGTGCTCAAATCTATATGGAGAGCAAAGGTAGAAAAATAGTATGATATGTAATGCATTTAATTCTGTTTTACTAGAATAATAGTAGAAATAAACTCGCATATTATTGCTTGAAGCATAAGCTGCAGTATAATTAGAAACTTGGCCTTGGCAATCAGCTCGGCCTGGCTCATGTCTGTCAGTGAAAGATTATTTTGCAAAGTTAGAAAATAATGAATCTGTGTGCATGTGTATCTTTTCCTGCTTCCACCAGAAGAACGGCCTTGTACGCGCTATCAGAGATAATGTCCAGCTGGTGAACAAGAAAGAGACAAAGGAAGTATTAAAGAAGACATGCACCCATTGTATTCGAACTAATCTAAGAGCCTTGAATTGGCTACATCCTCGGAAGGACATTGTGACCGACCAGGTGTAATATTCTCATGGGAAAAAGATTTTGAAAAACACCATCTCAGCACTTTTCATAAGTTACTATGATGTAAAGACCCTGTCACTGACCACGCCAGTGAGGTGGGCAAAAGCTGATAGTAAAACATATAAAATGTCATATGTCTCACTAATAAAACCAGACAAAATTCTGTACAAGTTTGTGTATGGTTTTGCCTCCTAATGTACATTAGAGTAGTTGTAAATTAGATACTTGAGTCTCCTGCATTACTGTTTGTTATTGACTGACATTGTTTTTAAATGCCAGATGATTTTACAGTCTGACTTTAACAAATTTATTTAACATTTTGGTCCTAATCGTGGAATTCCCTTGGTAAGCTGCAGGTCACAGAGTGCATGAGTGGTGATAAATCTGGCAGGAGAAGCTGCCAAAACAAAATGGTTCTTCTTAAAGTGAAAAGACCTCCGACTGAATTGTTGTGTGTAAAGAGGCTGTCCACTTTCTGATCTGTGGCTGAAAAGCGGAAGACTGGGCCCCAAGGAAAAAAAGACAGTCAAAGCGGAGGCTCAGGTAAGAAGAATTTCCCTCTTTGTCTTTGTTTTAGATCAGGACCAGGTTACACTGTGCTATTGCTAAGGTTTGTGATAGCAGGGAGAGAGAGAAGTATTGTATCTTGAGTCATAGATCAGGGAATAACAAAGCAAAGTAAACAGTCATTCTAGACACTACTGTGGATATGGGGAAATAAGATACCACGTGGTACAAGAGAAGGGTTACGTAACAGTTTTAAGACATGGGAAATCAGTGCACTAAGAGATCACGAGATCCGCCCTAACGGATAATGTGAAGCATATGCAATTGCAGTAAGCAGATAATGTGAGATATTTTGCAAAATGTGTTAACAACTATAAATTTGATAGTAAACTAGATAAACTTTCACTAGTTAAACTCCTTAAACAAGCTTTAATCTGATGCACAGGCAAAAGAAAAACAGCACCAACTAGGCATACCTCAAGCACATAGGTGGATTGAGGAAGCAAATTGTAAAAAACAGAAGCTTAAAAATTTGAAACATTTTTAGACAACAGAGTGAAAGGTCTAACAGACAGAATCTCTGAAAATGAAAACTTAGAGCAGACTGGACTTGCATTAATTAATGCATACAACAGGAAAATGAGACAGTAGATGGATATTATGCTAGATTATTAAAATGCTTAAAACAACAATTAAAAAAATACATTTTTAAAAGGTTGCATTGCCTCTGTTAGTAGTTTTATTACAAGGCATATGATAAATCACTGAACAAGCAGGCTGTAAGCCTTACTTGAGTATGCTAGACGCACTGAAAGACACTTTAATAGTAAAAGAAAAAGGCACAAGTCTTCACTGCTGAAGACGGAGCTGAAGTATTTGTATTACAGTCAGGTAAAAAGGGCATCTAGCTAGGGACTATAAACAAAATAAGAAAGCAATGACAGAAGATAAAGGAGATGTGGACTGACTATATGATAGTGGTAATAACCAAAAATCATCAGGAAAGGTTAATAAACAAAAAGAAAATGTGAATGTAGTAGAGGGAATAGAGGAAGTACAAACAGATGTAGAGGATAAAATGAAAATAAAATTTTAGATTTAGCATTGTTGAGCCTGGAGCTCTACCTAGCAAATACAAAACCAGAAGTAACACTTCTGGTGGAGGGAAGAAAGGTCAAATTCCTGTGTGACTCAGGAGCCACGGACTTTGATACACCCTCCAAGTTACCAAAACATTCTGAATCACCTGATTATATATTAGTAAAAGCAGCAAATGGACAGCTATACAGGGAACCACTTTCCCATAATATAGCAATAACTGACCCTGTTTCAGGTATGACTCAGAAAAGTAAAATTGTAGTTTCTGCAAAAATATCCAGTAAACTTACTGGGAAGAGACCTTGTGCAGATATTTGGCATAGCAGTAGTTCCTACTATGCAGGGTATGGAAGCACAAAGACAAATGGATGCTCTTGTGGTGTGATCAGAGGGTGAAGCCTATTATTGGTACAGCCAGGACCTAGTTATGATTGGTCCAGGGCAGTAACCAAAGAACTGATAAACGTAGCCATCAGTAAGGTACCCTCCCTTGACACTGATCAGCAGCACTTGTTACATTGTACTCCATACTACTGTAGCACACCAGGACCTGATAAGGAATATAAGTAAGAATCCTGCTGACAAATTAATATTACAAACTTTATGCTGGGATACTGAGGGAAACAGTGTAGTAAGCTGTTCATTACCTCAGGAGTTCATGAGATTGTATAAGTCCAATAGACTGCCACATGTCAGCTTGAAAAACAAAAGTGTTAAATGGGCAGACTTAGAAAAAAAAGGTAACAAAATGGGAAAACAGACTGATTTAGAAATGTCAGGACAAGGGATATAAAACAAAACTGAATTGGTTGACACAGACACATACAGCTGTACACTTGCAATCTAGTAAGGACAGCTGATTAGCATTTTATTAAAAGAAAAGAAGAGGCCTTGTGTAAAATTCCAACACTCTGTGGTCAACAGGCAAGTTAAATGTAGGGCTTATTCAAGCAGCAGGACCAGTTACAATTACCCCAAAGTCAGCTTTTAGACCACAGAAAAGACAATACATTTTGGAAAAGAATGCAAAAGTAAAAATTAAGCCTATAATAAGCAGCATTACTCAAAAAGGAGTACTGGTAGAATCTCCTGATTCACCATGTGATACACCCTATTTCCTGTTAAAAAAAGCAAACGGGGAATGGCAGATGGTACAAGATTTATAAGCTGTAAATAATGCAGTAATACCTAGAGCACCCACGGTGCCAGACCCACATACCTTGTTAAATGATTTAAAGCCACAACAGAAGTATTTTACTGTGGTAAATATAAGCAATGCTTTCTTTTCAATACCTGTACATCCTGATAGTCAATATTGGTTTACATTTACATTTCAGGGTAAAAGGTATACATATACTGACTACCACAGGGATATTGTGAGAGCCCAATAATATTTGCACAAAAATGGCTAGCAACCTGGCAGGGTCTACCCCACCAGAAAGTAGTCAAATTTTACTTTATGTAAATGACATCTTGTTAGCAGCACCCAGCAGCAGTGCAGGGTGAATACAGTAGCATTGTTAAAATTTTTAGTAATACAAGGACACAAAGTAAACAAAAGTAAGTTACAAACTTTGGGAAAAAAACACAGGTTAGATACCTGGGATATGTGATATTCAATAAAGGTAAAATACTAGATAGTGGGAAAGAGAAAAAAAAAAAAAACAGCAATTTTGCAAGCACCCAAACCAACAACTAAAAAAGAAATAATGTCTTTCTTAGGTACAACTAATTTTTGTTAAAGCTGGGTACCAAATTATTTTACGATGGAAAACAAAAGCAGAAATGGCTTTCTGCAGGTTGAAGCAGTTAATAGCTTCTTCATTAGTTTTAAGACTTCCAAGTTATCACAAACGTTTTTTTTTTTAGACCATAGATTGTAAGCAATGGTACATGACATCAGTATTAAAGCAACAACATGGGGATAAGCAATGCCCCATAAGCTTACTATTCATCACAGTTAGACCCAGTGGTGCAACCTTTGCCTCACTGTGTACAAGCAGTAGTTGCAGCAGCAATGGCAGTGCAGGCTTCAGCCTCAGTGGTGTTATTCCACCCTCTCACATTGAGAATGCCTCATGCAGTTGCAATAATTCTGCTACAACAAAAAGTTGCATACCTTTCTCCTGCTAGACATCTTTCATGTATGACCATACTGCTGAGTCAACCTCATATAAACAGTTAGCTTTACCTAGACAAGATCTTACAAATATGCCCTTGGATGATGCTGAGGTGACATATTACGTGGATGGCTCATGCAGAAGGGGTCCTACAGGGAAAAATCTGGTGGGGTATGCAGTAGTTACAGACACTAAAAATCTAGAAGCACAAACTTTGCCACACAACTTGTATCCTCAAGCAGCAGAACTGGTAGTTTTGACAGGAGCATGTATTTTAGTAAAAGGCAAAAAAGTAAACATATATACTGATAATCAGTATGCTTTTTCTACAGTGCATGTGTTTGCACAACAATAAAGAAAATAGAGGGATGATTACATCCAGTGAGAAACCTATTAATCATGCGCAATTTATTTTGGAGCTATTAGAATCTATTCAGTTGCCTACCAAAGTAGCTATTTGTAAATGTGTAGCTCATACAAAACAACAGGATAAGATTTCAAAAGGTAATGCACGAGCTGATGCAGCTGCAAAGCAAGCAGCCTCAGACTCAGAAACTTTATTTTTAAATGAAAATTACAACCCTTTGAGATTTTAGATTTAGACATGTTAAAACAATGCAAATGCTTACTACAAAAGCAGAAAAACAAAACTGGGTAAAACAAGGTGCAATTTTGAGAATGGACTGTACATTTCCAAAGGGAAAAAAACAATATTGCCGTCTAATTTATTTAGATATGCAGCTTTGTTGAGCCATGGGCAGAGCCATGTCTCAACAGGGGGGATGGTACAGTTAGTTAACAAAACATTCCAAACATACGGATTTACGAATTATACACAAAAATTTTGTGCAACATGTCATATTTGTAGCAAACATCATGCACAGGGAGCATTTAAACCGAGCGAGGGAGCTTTCCGACACCACCCTCTCCGTTCCATACTATTTGTATGGAGTTCATAGAACTGAATAACTGTGAAGGGATAAAATACTGTTTAGTGATCATAGATATGTTTTCAAAATGGGTAGAAGCTTTTCCGACCAGGAATCGGACGCGCAACAGTAGCAAAAGCCTTAGTGAAAGAAATCATTCCTAGATTTGGCATACGGAAAGAATCTATAGTGGCAATGGGACACATTTTGTCAATCAGACAATTCAACAACTTGGGAGATTTTTTTTGGGATTTCCTTAAGGAATCACTGTGCTTACCACCCACAGTCAGCAGGACTGGTGGAGAGGTACAATGGGATTTTAAAAAAACAAGTTGAGAAAGTTGATGAGTGAGACTCAGAAGAATTGGATTTGCTGTTTACCTCTAGCATTGCTGAGCATGAAAACAGTAACAAATGTAAAGGGTTTGATCCCCTTTGAAGTAGTATTTGAAAGGGCATATTATGTGCCTCAGTAAAAGCTCTCATGCCTGCAGAGCTGGAGGCTGACAGTTCACTAGCTAATTATATAAAGAAACTGTTAATAAATAAATCTGTTTTGCAGTTTAACTCTTTTCAGACAAAAGAACTTTCAGCTGAATAAGAACTTTGTGACTGATACACAAGGGCAAAATGGCCAAGAGTAAAGCAAACAAAAGCAGAGCAACCCAAGAACTATTGCATAATTATTTTATTTGGGAGTGTATTTCTTGAATAAATATGACAATTTTTCTCTTATTGTGGTTTTCTCTGCACTCAACCACACGGTAAAAGTGAGAAGACGTGATAAACTGTTTATAGACTGGCATCCAAACTTTAACACATACCTGACCATGAAGCTTGTGCATACAGAAACTATGCACATTTCAAATTGCTGAGTTTGTACAGCTATACCAACAACATATAAGAGACTGTTAATGTCCACTGTCCCTCTGGGAATAAAATGAGACTTGGAAAAGTGTTCTTGATACAGAAACTAAATCACAGGACAAAATTGCTTTATTTTTACCTGTCACACAAAAAGGAGTTGTATGTTTCTACAAAAGTGATACCCTCCAAGTGGGCTGGAGTAATGGTAATATAACAATGTCTTATAAATGTTACATTAAAGTCAAAAGTGGGGTACTGTTTGTGATACTAACCATGATTCATATCTGAGTTCAATGAAAACTACATTAAATGCAGTATGTGACAATCCAGTCTTAACTAAGCAATTGTCTATTAAGAATAAAAAATGTTTCATGCAGGGATAACACGTATTAGTACCAAAGTAATGATTTTATTTGTGGGAAAAAGGCATATAAATGGTTACCTGAGAATTGGTCCGGCAGTTGTTTTGGGTTATCTGGTTTCAGCAATAAGACATACTGCAGAATTACCTTTGGGTAAGATACTAAACGTAAGGAAAACAGCGAGAATCTGAAGGTCCAGTGAAAAACCTGTGAATCCAGTTGGTAAAATCGAAGCTGGTTGAAAAGGCCATAATTCAGTGAAAGACAAAAGTAAATTGACTCATATGAACTTGGGCAACAGTGTTATATCCAGGGCAGGAATACCACCAGCCTATGGAGCAGTCAAATCGATCTGGGAGCTGAGAAAGCTGTCAAGAAGTCATGAGCAATGCAACTTTTTCCACCCTAGAATTGGTGACTAATGAACTGAATGCAATAAAAACTGTTGTGCTACAAAATCGAATGGCTCTTTACTTCACCCTAGCGGCAAGAGGTGGTACACGAAGAAAAATGCTGTCAACATTCCAGACAACCAACATAAAAGCAATGACCACCTAGAGGTAATTCAGCAAGTAACAGCAATGACTAAACCAGGCCCAAACCCACTGACGGACTTTCCAGAATCTGTTTGGGGTGGGGTTCCATCCTATTAAACATTTAATTGCTATTTGTGTGGGTATACTCCTAATAGGAGCATGTGTTTACTGTGAAATTCCCTGCATGAAAAGATTAATCAAAAATTTGTTGATATATCTGTTACTGAAACTTTTACCAAAGTGTTGAAATTAAAAGATTAATTTCAAATAATGCTTTTCTGAAATATAAAACCAATGACTAACTTAGCTGAAAGTCCTTGAAAAGGAAAAGGCTAAGAAATGAAATGATATTGTTTATGTTTCAAATAGAATGAAATGCATTAACAGGAGGGAGAATGTCAGAAAAATCTGTATTCAAACATCTATAAACTGTTAGGAAATGTGTGCTTTAGACAGGAATAAATGTGCTCAAATCTATATGGAGAGCAAAGGTAGAAAAATAGTATGATATGTAATGCATTTAATTCTGTTTTACTAGAATAATAGTAGAAATAAACTCGCATATTATTGCTTGAAGCATAAGCTGCAGTATAATTAGAAACTTGGCCTTGGCAGATCAGCTCGGCCTGGCTCATGTCTGTCAGTGAAAGATTATTTTGCAAAGTTAGAAAATAATGAATCTGTGTGCATGTGTATCTTTTCCTGCTTCCACCAGAAGACTATCAGAGATAATGTCCAGCTGGTGAACAAGAAAGAGACAAAGGGAAGTATTAAAGAAGACATGCACCCATTGTATTGAACTAATCTAAGAGCCTTGAATTGGCTACATCCTCGGAAGGACATTGTGACCGACCAGGTGCTTTGCAAGGCTGTAATATTCTCATGGGAAAAAGATTTTTGAAAACACCATCTCAGCACTTTTCATAAGTTACTATGATGTAAAGACCCTGTCACTGACCACGCCAGTGAGGTGGGCAAAAGCTGATAGTAAAACATATAAAATGTCATATGTCTCACTAATAAAACCAGACAAAATTCTGTACAAGTTTGTGTATGGTTTTTTGCCTCCTAATGTACATTAGAGTAGTTGTAAATTAGATACTTGAGTCTCCTGCATTACTGTTTGTTATTGACTGACATTGTTTTTAAATGCCAGATGATTTTTACAGTCTGACTTTAACAAATTTATTTAACACTATCTAAATCAAACAAAGCTCCTCATTAGCACTCTTCAAGAAAAATCTTGATGATTGGATGGGAAATAGGAAATTCACCCCAGGGATCACCTCAGTGGCTGTGCTCGACAGTGGCACAGGAAAATAATTTTCTTGGGTGGCAAAAGCCAGGGTACCTTTTTGGCTGGACATGTATAGGCCCCAGGGCCGATAGCCTAGTACCTACCTATGAACCTATGAACCTATAAAGCTGAGTTTCTGTATTACCCAAATTTAAGCACAACCTAGACCAGTGACTGGGGAATACGAAATTTACACTGGGCCTGGAACCCATGTCCCTTATGGACAAAGGTAACTTAGAAATGCCAGGCCCTCAATGTCCTGTTTGAATACAGGACATCATCATTCTTTTGGGAAAACTGGGCTAGACTTAGAAAGCCCCCCCGGTCATTAGCCTAGTAACATTCTATGAATGAATGAGTAAATATAATTTGAATGCATAAATTAAGGTTATGAATTAAGGGGAAATTGTTATGTTCTTCAAGTAGAATTATTTCACACAATGCTTCTGTGCAAGCTGGTGGCAGAACATAAGATTGTGTTCTATGGAATTATTTCAGACTTCATACTACAAGTGTTTATTGTAGTTTAAGGAAAAGTATGGTAAAATTTTTATTAAGCTGCAGTGAAAACAAAAAACATTGTCACAGTTAGAAACATTGTGGAGACGAACACGTGAATGCTGTAATTTCACCTTGCCTTATAACATATTCTGTATAAATAGAAAACTGTTAGGTGTAAGGAAATTTATCAAATGGAAGAGCATGAGAAACGTGTTTAGAAATGGAAAAGTTTCCAGAAATATGACAATCTGAGCTACCATTTAGATGACAAAAGAAAATATTATTGTATGATGTTACTGTTAGCTGAAAAGTGCGAATTATGATTAGAAAATGTTCCAAAACAACCACCTAAGCTGAGGATCTGCTGATTTTCTATTTTGTACATGTACGGTAGAGTTGAATATCCAAACGTCGATTATCTGAAACGTCAGTTATCCGAACCAGCCTTCCAAAGTTTTCATGTAGGAAAAATCATAATGTCTGAATATGTAAACATTATACGTATTCACTTCAACATGTTTTTGAGCTTGTAGCCAGCTTGTATGTGAAAAATATTCTTTATTGTCCACTGGAATCGCTGAATGGTTGAAAAGTGCATTCATGCATGTAGAAAAAGCAACATTTTAGAAGCTTTTTATCTGCTTCAATTATATGTTTATCTGAACAATTTGATTATTTGAACTAGCCTAGTTCCCAGTTAGTTGGGATAATAGACTCTCTACTGTATATATGTTAGTTTTTAGTCTACCATATTAAATTTGCTTTTGTAATTCTAAAAATGCTGCTGCCTTATTCAGAATAAACCATACTTGCCACATATGATTTATGTCTCCAAAGGTTTGATTTGAGACAAGCTACATTCAGATATTTACACAATGTATGACAGTATATGTAGATTGCCGCTCTAACAAGACCAATAGCTACTGCAGGAGTAAGACTACATGTAGGCAAATGCCTTGCACTTTATTATTATGTTGCCTGTCAGGCTAGTCTCATGGGCTGTATAAGGAACAGCAATCCTATCATAGCCTAGGGCATGGTTCCCCCCCCCCCCGATGGAGTGGTGTGATATTGGGCCTAAAGATTCAGTTTGCCTAAAACTGGCACTAGCTGAAAGCATGGACTACCTGACCAAAAATTCTTACAAATGCAGCTCTTCAAAGTCTGCATCTGACTTGTAGTCTAACATGACTGATTAACAGCAGTAGCATTACTGGGCACTTAGTACACTGTAAACAGAAGTGCAGTCTCACAGCAACTTTTTTTTTTTTCATTCTCCACAGGACTTCACCTGATGGCTCCTCTACCTCCATCCAATCAGCCCATTCACTGTAAAGGAGGAGGAAGGGCTGGGCACACCTAGGCTAGGCAAGAGTCCTATGGCCCATCCTCTCTTGTCTAGGAAGTTTCATCAGTCCATCCATTCAGGTAGTAGGGAGTGGGCCAGCCTGCTGGTCTTGCACGGTGGCCTATCTTCTCATAGTGGAACACCATGCATCTGCACAACAGCAGCATGTGCTCCCTAGGCTCATGCTCCATGGGTACAATGCTTAGTATCTCACTAATGCCAAGCCATGTCCACCACCTCCCTTGAATCGATACCATCTGTCCTGTTTTGAATGAGACACTCATGGCTTAATGACTTATGTCTGGTTGCCTACATTAACTATGATTTGGAATAGAAATGTCCCCTTTTGCCAGTGTTACTGTAAATGTTAACATGGACTCATTATCATTTCCTTTCCACAACTAATGTAGGAAATATTGAAATGTACCTTTATGCAGGCAGCCTGGCACTGCCGTAGTAGTGTTAGTGTTACAGCAGCACTGTATTGCTAGTTAGCTTAGTGCTAGCTACTGTAGGCCACATGTGCTGAAGCAGTTTTCTTTCAGGTTTTCTTTTTTCTTAAAAGTCATGCTGACAACCCTTCCTGCAGTTGCAGGCTACTGGTTTGCTGTGTGCACTCTAAATTAGGTCTGGTCCTGAGATTCACTACAGTGATTGTCTGAAACTCAGTTAGAGAAAGTACCAGAGTTGGGATCATTGATATTGGTTCATAGGTTCAGAGGAAGTTACTAGGCTAACAACTCAAGAGCCTTTACAAGCCTAGACCATATTACTCAAACATGACACACCTAGGGGCTTAGATCTGTGTCTAAGCCACAGAGTGTTTACAAACTGCCCCTGTCCATAAGGGCCATTGGCTCACCGTGGAAGTGAACTTGTGATTCCCCATCCATTGATCTAAATTGTGCTTGAAGAGGATCAAGGAAGGACTCTGTATCACATGAATAGGGAGCCTGTTCCATAGCAAGGATAATCTCTGGGACATGTAGCTGTCTCTCCAACATGTTTTGTTCATGTTGCCATCCAGGTTTAGATCCTTAGATCGAGTGATCCTTGTGCTGTTTGTTTTGCCAATATGTAACAGCTCCATGAGCACTGGATTAGAGAATTCCTTGTAGGTTAGGCATAGATCACCCCTCAATAATTGGTAGGAGATCAAGTAAAGGGACAGGACTTTTAATCTATCATTTATTTCTCCTGTAGTTATTACAATGGAGTTTTAGTCACAATGACTATTATGTTATATTTATTTATTTATTTTATTTAACATTTGTTTACCGGGAAAGTCCAACTGGGACAGAGCCCATTTTCAGCAGAGGCCCAGGGAGAAACGCTCCAGAGGGATGTCTTTGGAATGTGGGAGGAAACTGCAGCACCCAGAGGAAACCCACGTGAATACAGGGAGGACATGCAGACTCTACATATAAGGCACCCCAACCGAGAATCGAACCAGAGTACCTCTTGCTGTGAGGTGACAATGTTAACCTCTGCATCACTGTGCCACCAAACCCTTTGTGCCCCACTTTGGAGATCTGAAAAGGTGGAAACCTTAATCCCTCCATCAGGTTGGGAAAGCCAACAGCAGCTGCTCATTTCCATCCTTTTCAAAAAGTTCCTACAAGCACTAAATCTGCGAACTGATCTTAGGTTGATTGTGCCATAGTCAGGGCATTATCCGTCTATGCCACAGAGCTGGTGACACTCCTCATAGCAACACTGATCCTGACTGTGTGCCTACCATCCACACAAGCATTATACAGCAAACAAACACCATATGCAACCAGTGAAACTGACAACCTACAGCACCTGCCAGTCTTAGGTCTCCTATCACCAGATCACACCATTGAATAATGTACAAATGCATTTGCTTTGCATGCATGAGCAATGAGTTTCAACAGTCTATGAATTATGTTGTTCATCTCTGTGTAGCATCATTACAATATGTGTGAGCCTTGTCTGCCATTGTCTTTCACTGTCATAACAGTATAGTTTACGAGGGCTATAGCACTATCAGTTAAATGTTCATTACACTGTTTGCACTGTAAAATATATTTAATAAACAAAACACTGCTACGTGTCTTGTGGAGAAATGTAGCTGTCCAGCTCCTGAATAACAGAACTCAAAACACAGCATCACTGTTTGCCACACAAAGAACTCCATCAAAATTTGTGTCTCATGGCCCCACCCCCAACTTATGCAGACACAGATTGCAATATCTCAAAGTTATACCTGAGTGATGTTTACAGATGCACAGATACAGAGTAGTACCTGTCATTCCATAAGCAAGCTCACATACAAAGATTGTATGCCACATCAACAAACAGTAATATTAACCCAGCCATCTACCTTCCACATATGTATAGCAATGACTGACATGGTGGAGTTAACAGACTACCACACACTGTTCTCTGCTACCCCTGCGCGCGCGCACACACCACACACACACACACACACACACACACACACACACACACACACACACACACACACACACACACACACACACATTGGGCAGTTTTTTCCCATCTCTTTTAACTTTCTGGTTTAAAAGCCCACATATGTGCTTCTTTCCCACCTTTCCTGTAACTAGTCTAGTCCAGATGCAGATTTGCTGTATCCAGGACTGTTTGTAAGCTTCTGAGCGGTGCCAAAGTCTGCTCTTCAATTTTTCCCTTAGATTTGCTAGCTCTCTCCTCTCCTGCACTTTTACTAGCTTATTAATTTAGCACTCTGCCAGACGTCTTGTAGCAATTGTTGTAGCACACAAAAGTGCTACCACCACTAAACATTCTACAAGGAAACAGCTTCAGTACTTATTATAAATGCCCCCCTCCAGCCATGTCTAAAGGTCAGTTTCGTGTGCTTTCTCCTATTAACCTGGTGAACTTGGGCATCCTGAGGCAATGTAGCAACTGCCTCATGTACACTGACTACCCTCTCCTCTTACCTCCCAACACTCAGACTTGCAAGAGATGCACTTATATATCCAAACTGGAAGCCATGCACTCTCCAGCCAAGACCGGAATAGCTGGTCAAGAGGAGAAGGTCAACACTTGCACCACACCACATGGATCACATAGCCCTCCAGAACACACACCAGCACTGTCTTCACATAAAAACACAAACCACACACCCACCTCTGCTGAGGCTCTCTATAAAAATCTACCCAAACAGTAGAGACATCCAAGGAAGAAATGCACTCGACCACCACAACACAACACTAATCACTAGACGCATAACTCTCCTAAACAGTGTGCCACTCAACCAAAGCCCCTAAGGCAAAACAGCATGCCCAACACACTAGTCGTAGGTGAATCGATAGTGAGGCACACTGATGTCCCACTTACTAGGTTGAATTAGGAGAAAGTAACAGTCAGCTGCCTGTCAGGTGCCAGGATCCACCGCATAACACACGCACTCAGGTCCCTGAACAACAGGTACAATTATGACTCTGTCATTGTACATGTGGGTGTGAGTAACCTAAGACGTACCTCCCTGGACTACATGAAAAGAGACATAGAGGAGCTCTTGGATTATGTAGCCTAGGCGGGTATGACCCTAGCCCTGAGCAGCATACTACCATCACCCAGAATGATACCACAGTACAAGCAGAAAATGATTGATTTCAACAATTGGCTAAGTTTCTGGTGTCATTCTAAGGGGATCCAGTATCTGTCTGCCTGGGATGACATGATTGACAGACCTTGATGCTTTGCCAGAGATGGCCTGCATCTGTCTGCCCTGGGCTTCTGGATACTGGCCAAGGCTCCTGCCACCACTATATTACCTTTTTAAGGCAGTTTTCCAAAGACCAAATTACCACTGTAACAGCTACAAACAAATGCAGTCTGAAGGTCATGCTACTCTATGCTAGAAGTCTAAATCTCAAAATGCACTCGCTCGAAGCACTCCTTAAAATGGAGAACATCATCATTTGTGCTGTAGCAGAGATCTGGTTCAAGATCGACATTTGTGCTGTAGCACAGACCTGGTTCAAAGCAGCAGAAAGCACCCCTGCACTACCAGGCTATAACTCATTCCACACCTTTTGGCCTCAGAACTTGGACTGAAGCTACAAAGGCAGTGGTGTTTCCATATTCATAAAGGATATGCACACCTCAAGACTGGTAGCCCAACATAATGCATCTGAGATACTTCAGGTGCAGCTAACATTGGGTAAGACAGCGATTCAGGTCATAGCCTGCTATAGGTCCCCAACCATGTCCCAAGACTCACACTCCACATTCCTAAGCACCCTGGAAAATATTAGGGTTCAACCTAATACTCTCATACTGGGCAACTTCAACTACCCCTCCATTAACTGGGAAAACTACTCATGTACCAATACACTTGCCCAACATTTTCTGGAATTCATTAATTCCAATGCCCTGGACCAGCTTCTTCTTACCCCCACTAGAGGTAGCAAAATCCTTGACCTGGTCATTACTAACATGGGCGACCATTGCTCTACAGCAATAGTCAATTCTTCCCTGGTTAGATCCGACCACAAACTAATCACCTTGGAAATCCACACCCTTCCCACCCCCCACACAAAGTTAACCACCATGAAAACATTCTCCAAAGCTAACTTTGGGCTCCTAAAAAAGAGGTGGCTAGCTTCATGGCTCCCATGCAAATGGAGAATAGTTGCATGGCTGCCGAATCATACACCAATGCACTGTACGAACACGTACACAAATGCATGGATCTTGCCATACCCATTAGAACCAAGATGCTCTCCTCAAAAAAAAGGAAGCCAATCTGGTGGTCCCCTGCCATAAACAAACTCTACAACAGAAGGAGGAAGCTGATGCAGAATAAGGTGAAGTCCCAAGACTGGAAAAATTCCCTTATCAGCCTCAACAAAAGGTTGAGATCCCTCATCAAATCCTCTAAAGCTAGCTATGAAAACAGAATTGCAGCAGATAGTAAAGACAACCACAAGGCCTTCTATAGTTATGTAAAGAATCTCCACAGCAATACCCAGATTTGCTCTGAGCTACTTCACAATGGTACCTCCTATACCATGCCAACAGATATTGTCAATATACTGGCTGATAGATTTAGTGCCAACTTTACCCCCCCCCCAAGGTCCAATCACAATACCAGTGGATTGCCAGGCACCCAGTATTACTGCTGCATAGGTTAAAACAGCACTGTCCAAGGCCAAGAATGCAGCTTCTCTGGGACCTGACAATATCACTAGCTGTGTTCTACATGAACTACATAGTAAACTTGGCACCTCACCTGTGTGCCCTGTTCAATCACAGCCTCACCTCAGGCTTTGTCCCTATGGAATGGCACACTGCTACATTCATCCCTCTTCACAAGAGAGGAGTGACTACAGACCCCGGGAACTATCGCCTCATTAGCCTGACGAGTCTGATATGCAAAGCTATGGAATGCATCATCACTGACCTAATAAACAAGGATATTGGGAATCTCCAAACTCTGGAGCCTACACAGTTTGATTTTGTGAAGTGTAGATCATGCCTGCTCAACTTGGTGGACCTCTTTGAGTCAGTCACCAGAGCTGTGGATGAAGACAAGGTGGTTCATACAGCCTACCTTGATCTGGCCAAGGCCTTTGATACCATTCCCCACTCAGGAATCATAGAAAAACTCACTAAGCTAGCCATCAACCCCTATATCACAAGGTGGGTTGCAAACTGGTTCACAGATAGAACCCACAGTGTGAAAGTAGCTGACTCCAAGTCAGACTGTTGACCAGTCACGATTGGAGTCCTACAGGGTTTGGTCCTGGGTCCTCTCCTGTTTTGTATCTTCTTCTCTGAAGTCCATGCCAACACAAAGGGACTCTGGCTGACAAAGTTCACAGACGATTGCAAGTTGGGAGCTATTATTAACTCCCCAAGTGATGTTGACATCCTACAGAAAGGCCTCAATGAGACCAACGACTGGTGTCAGAACCATAGCCTTAAGCTCAATCCCAAAAAATGTGTTGTCATCCCCCTTGGGAAAAACCTGGCTCCCTTGAATTACCACATCGATGGTAGTCCACTGAACACAGAAGGCGTTATAAGAGATCTAGGAACACAGGTTGACAGCAACCTCTCTTTTGACCACCACATTGCCACTGTGGTCAGAAAGTCCTTTTATGTGGCACATCCCATTACTAAGGGTTTTGCATCCAGGAAGAAAGAGGTCATTGTCTCCCTCTACTCTTCCCTCATTAGGCCAATCACCGAGTACAGTGCCCCATTTGGCATGTACCTCACTAGACACGTGCAACAACTGGGGAGAGGCCGCAAAAGTACCTCATAAAGAGGATGCTAGGCCTTAAACACTTGTCCTATATGGACAGACTCAAAAAACTCCAACTATTCTCTGTCTCATATCACCTACTTAGAGGTGATCTCTGCTTGACTTACAAAGCCATGTCTGACCCAGCTCTGTTAGAAATGCTACATCTAAAGAAATCCCAATCCCTCCACACCACACACTCCAGAGACCTCAACCTCATTACCACAATCAACAGAACATGCTGGAGGGACAGGTTCATAACCCAGAGACTGGCCATGCTGTAGAATAGATTTCCCATACATGTCAAGCGGAGCTCCTCACTGGCCGTCTTCAAGAGAAATCTTGATGAGTGGATGGGAAATAGAAAATTCACCCTGGGGATCACTCCAGTGGCTCTACTCAACAGAAGTACTAGGAACTAAGGTTGGGTTGCATGATGCCAGACTAATCCTATGGGCTAGGCTTGTAAAGGCTCCAGGGCCATTAGTCTAGTTTTACACAGGCTTCAATGAAATACATTCATTGAGCCCTGGAACTTCCGTGGCATTCAACCTTATTTTACACTGGTTTCATCGAGAGAAAGCAAACAGATTTCTCAAAATCAGCATTTGGTTGGTTTCACCCCTATCACTATGAAAAACTTTTTTTTTGAATCCAATTGTTGGTTTGTTGATATAAGGCACATTGTGTTCATCCCTCCCTCCTTTCTACAGAACCACTTCACTTTCTTTTTCTTTTTTGTCGCCATCAGCATGCCTCGCCTCGCAGGTCATGCATGATGCTACAGCAATTTCTAGTGTGCAACACAAAAACCCAGGTACAAATGCAAAGGTACGCTTGTATCCCCATACTTGTGTGTAATGTTATCAGCTTTATGTAAGATTTGCACCTACCACATTTACTTTCACTAGTCACTATAGATCTTTAATCTCTACTCTTATTCCTAGTATATCTCTCTATCATTATTCCCTTCAGAGTGCATTTCATGACAGCTCTGCTCCCAGCAGGGCCTTATATTCTGGCCTACAAAGTAATCCCTAAGACTCATTGAATTTGACAAATTAAAAAAGAAATATATTAGAGGAGAAGAAATAAATATAACAAGTATTCTGAGAAATGGAGGGGAATGATGTTATAGGAATAATTAGAATTTACAGAATTCTATTATTGGTGGATTTTTATCATCCAAGATTTATAAGAACCATTGATTTGAGTTCTAATTGCATGACCTAAGAGGGCATTCTACACGTGCATGACGACAAGGAGTTTAAAAAGAAGAATAGTGAACACTGTAGTTCTATGATATAGGAGAATGACATGATATTATATTACTATTTGTATTCAATTCATTCAAAAAGGTTTTATTCTTCATTTATTCTTCATGAAACCAATAGGTGATTTTTGATGCTGATTTGACATCAGAATCTTTTGAAAACTAGGGTGACTGAATGAATTAAAATTGAATGTTCTCTACTTCCGTTGAATGTTGAAACGATTGCTAAACAGTGAACACACAAAAGCAAAATAGAAATTACAATACACTTGATTTTGTTATAATGAGTACATTTTAATAATTACACAAATATTTTAAATAATCTATATACAATGTTACTAACCCCTAATAGTTAGTAAATAATACTTACTATACTTATATATTAAACATAGATTATTATTATTATTTTGGTTTTAGCATTCAGATTAAATAGTAAGCAGTTCATTTATTTTCAATATCAAATATGCCAATTGGGTAAGGTACAATTATTTGCACAATTGGTGTTATTATATATATATATTTTTTTATATATATATTATACATATATATATTATTTTATATATAATATATTTTTGTGTTTTGTATTTTAGTTGCATTTTAAAAATTTCTTTTCAATTAATTTTTTATTTTTTAAAATAATTAATTATAATCAATTAAGATTTTAGTTAATTAATCAATGTTACTGGGATTGTTACCAGTGTGTGTATGAAGGTTACTGGCCTGTCTGGTGCCCTGGATGAAGCCTATGGTTCAAATTGTTAATCTTGTGTTCTCTGGTACTGGATTTGGTGTGTTTTGAACTCATTTGCTACCACTCCTGGTGTTACTGCAATTGTCTTTTTGGAGTTTTCTTGTATTTTTTTGGCTACTGGAGCCAGTGAGTTGTTTGAAGCCATTAGTCTAGTACACACGTATGAACCTATGTGTATACATATATATATATATATATATATATATATATATATATATATATATATATATATATGTGTGTGTGTGTGTGTGTGTGTGTGTAAACACACATAGCAAGAGAGATAGATAGATAGATACACATATACATATGTGTGTGTATATATACACACACACACACACACACACACACACGTGTGTGTATATATATATATATGTGTGTGTGTGTGTGTGTGTGTGTGTGTGTGTGTGTGTGTGTGTGTGTGTGTGTGCACCCAGCCCCCTTTTTCCCTTTTCTACATGGGGTCCGGGGTGCCTTGTTAACTGTTGCCATCTCTCTCTAGTCAATGCCACTCTCCTACTTTCTTTGACACTCATGCCTGACTTTTGCAGATCTTCTTTCATATAATCCATCAACCTCTTTGCTGGATGCCTTCATTTCCTCTTGCCTTCTTCCTGACTGTCCCAAATTTTCTTCACCAGATTATCTTCTGCTTTTCTGCACATGTGCCTGAACCACCATAATCTTTTCTGCAACTGGGGCTACTTTGGCTTCTGCTCTTTTATCATCACTTCATCTGTCCCACAGTGTCCATCCTACCACCCATCTCAGGCACTTCATCTCCATCACCTTTAGCTTCCTCAGCTGCTTGGCCTTTACTTTCCAGGTTTCTATACTGTACAGTAGTACTGGTCTCACCACTATTTTGCACACCTTAGTTTTCGGCTTCTTTGCCATTCTTCTGTAATACACTACCCCTGATACTCTATGCCAGTTGGCTGCAGCCCCTCTGATTCTACCTTTGACCTTCTCATTCAGACTTCCCTTCTCCATAAACATCCCTCACAGTTTCTTGAAGCTGTTCACCTGTTCCACTATTTTCCCTTCCATCTCAAATATCAGTTTCTTCTGATTTCCCCCATTTTCTGCCATCAAAACTGTCTTATCTGAACTCAGTTTCATCCCATGTGCCTTCAGTTTTGCATTCCTTTCCCCTGTCTTTTGCTGAAGTTCTTGCTCAGGGTCTGCCTGTAATGCCACATCATCTGCATACAGCAAAGTTATTGATTTGTCACTCCCCACCTGTTTGTCCATCACAAGTATGAACAGCAGTGGGCTCTAAGCTGAACCCTGATGCACACCCACCACCACTGGGAGCCCCTTTGCAAGACTAAAAACTGTTTGTACTTGAGTCATTTGGTCCTTCTACATAACCTGCAGTAATTCTTCCAGTGCTTCTGGAACTTCAAACCACCACAGGACTGTCCAAACTAGCTTTCTTGGGACCTTGTCATATGCTTTTTACAAGTCTAAGAATGCCCAGTTGGACTCATTCCTCCTCAATAGCTTCTTCTCAAGTATCTGTCTCACTACAGACATTGGGTCAGTTGTGTTGCATCCTGATCTAAATCAGAACTCTTCCCATCTTTCTTTCTACTACTTTGCATATTCATTTGTCAATCACCCTCCCCAGAGTTTTCACATAGTGTGATAGGACTTTGATACCTCTGTGCTGCCCATAGTTGTGAATGTTCTCTTTGTTTTTGAACACTGGCACTAGTATGCTTATTGTCCAGTCATCTAGGATATCCCTTTCTCTCCATACTGTTATGAGTACGCTCAGCAGCTGTTTCTTCCCTACCTCACCCAACATTTTTATCATATCTGCTGTGACCTCATCTGAGCCTGCTGCTTTCCCTGACTTCATTTTTTCCTCAGTGCTGTTCTTAATTCTTTTATGGTGGGCTCTTCCTCAAAGGCTGTGTCTGGGGCAGTACAGCTTCATTTGGGTTTTCTTCATTCAAAAACTACTGAAAGTACTCCTTCCATCTGCTGTTGATGTCCTGTAGACTGATGAGCAGGTTGTTGCCGACATCCCTTATGAAAGGTGTCTGATTATCTTCTTTGTCTTTCTGTCCTTGCTCTTCATCCAGATAAAGTTTCCTTATGCCATCTAGTAAGTCACTTTCCAGAAGCTGGCAGAGTGCCTCTGATGCCTTGATCTTTGCTATTGCAGCTCCTTTCTTAGCTTCTTTGTTAGCCAACCAGTATTCTTCCTAGCCTGGTCTGTCTTTTCTATCTCCTACTTTTTCCTATCTCCTTCTTTCTTTTGATGACTTGCTGGACTTCTGCATTCCACCACCAGCTTTCCTTATGTACCTTATTTCCTTACCTGTCTCTACCACACAACTGTTCTGTAGTCCTCACACATGCTGTTTTGAGGTGTTGCCATTCTTTTAACTCCACATATTTCCTTTACTTCCTGAAGTGCTAGAGCGCTGAGTAATTCCTTGAACTGTTGTGCTAACTCTCCAGTCAACTTCCAGGTCTTCAGCCTGATTTCTGTTCACCTTAGAGCCTTCTCTGACTACTGCTTACAGATGATTGTGGCAACCAGTGGCTTATGCTGTGGGCTGTTTCATTGGGGATGACCTTGCAATCACTAATTACACTCAAGTGTCCCTTCCATACTAGGAGGAAGTCGACCTTAGTTGCATTTCGGCCACTCTTGTAGGTGAACTTGTGACTGCTTATCTTGCTGAACCATGTGCTGTTCACCATCAAGCCATTTGCCAGACAGAAGTCAAGAAAGGTCTCCTTCTTTATTCCTGTTACTCCACCCATGTAGACCCAGGCAGTTCTCAGATCCTATTCTGTTTGTCCTGATATGTGAATTCAGTTCATCCATTATCAACACCAGCTCATGTTGTTCTGCTTTATCTAGTAGGTCCTCCAACTGCTGTTAGAATGCACTCTTTTCCTCACTATCACAAACCTGATTGTGGGGAATAGGCTGAGATTATGAATACTGCCCTATCTTTATGATTGTCATGAGTCTGTCACTAAGTCTGATTATATCCATCACTGCCCTCTGAAGTCTCCCCCTCACAACAATTTCCACACCATTTTTAGTCTGTCCTCCTCCTGAGTGGTAGACTGCCCTTCTACCTTGTCTCCTGGATACATAGGATGTCCAGCCTCCTCCTGCTAAACTGCATTGATCGCACATTGATCAAGTCTGATAAAGCAAAACTAGTTTGTGCATTTTAGAAGCCACTGACTCAATAAAACCTGCTTTTTTGGACATTATTTTGAGTCCTGGGTTTGTTTGCTTCTGGATATACATATATGTGTATACATATGTGTGTGTGTTTGTGTGTGTGTGTGTGTGTGTGTGTGTGTGTGTGTGTGTGTGTGTGTGTGTGTCTGTGTGTGTGTGTGTGTGTGTGTGTGTGTGTGTGTGTGTGTGTGTGTATATATATATATATATATATATATATATATATATATATATATATATATATATATATATATATACCTTTAAGTATATGTGTGTGCGTGTCCCACAGTCCCCTCTCCATACAGATAGCCCCCTCTATTAGGGTCTACTATATTTACTTAATGGATGGTAGGGTGCACATACTGACTCTATGAGAAATACAGCAAACTCACTTATATCAGTGTAGCATCAATAAAAGGCAAACACTATGTTATGTCAGGTTATAGCTGTGTGGTATGGATATACTGCACAATACAGCCCACACAAAATGAAAGACATCTGTAAGGACATATTTAAAATTTCTATCTACCAGTCACATTTGGGGATTCACCTGTGACGTGACTTGGGGAAGTAACAAAGCCCCACATTCCATGGGATATTATTTTATTTATTTCTTAATTAGGTAAGCCCACTAGACACGAGTGTCTGTTTCATGGAGGGACCTGGTAGCAGTTTCTGATTAAGCAGATTGCTAAGAATCGCACAGTATGCAAATGTAGACTAAGGAAATTAAAACGCAACACTACAGGATGAAATCATTAAAATGGTTGTCTCACACATTGCATTGGCACATATTACACACATCACCTTCAGTTAATGACTGCTGTTGGTGTAGCTGGATCAGAAGGATGAGATAGAGAGCCTCATGTGATGTCATATAAGAACCCGGTGTACCTCCAAGATATACTGTATGCACACAAGTCAGTATTTTGCAGCAAAAGGGCTATGCAGTGAAGCAGGTACATGAAGCTGTAAAGAGCCACTGGCAGCTACAAAATACTGCCACAATGTTGCATAACTTACAAAACATCATACAGCAATGTTGTAGAGTGTCAGCATTTAGGACTGTTACAAATGTGCCCTTATATACGTACACAGATATTTAAGCCACATAGTACAATATAAGCAATGCACCAGAAAATGTTGGAACATATGTAGTATAAAATAGTCCTGCTTCAAAGTACTGATGTTAAGTGCCTGTTGTTTGGCACTGTACTGCATTACTACATGCTATGCCTTAAGACTTGCTTACATGCACCTAAACAGATGATTTTTCTGTTATTCAGAGAATGAATTCAAAGATTACATTAATATACATACTGCACTAGGTCTTAAATGTACAAAACAAATACCAATTTATAGTAATGTTTTGTTTTACTTTGTTGCAGAATATAGAATGAGACAAACTTTTTTGAATGCATTACTACAGCTGAAAGCTGCTATAAGTACAGTATATAGTGAATTATTTTCAGTGGGAGCATTTAGAAAGAAACATAATGCTGCCTTGCAGCAGTAAATAGTGGGATGAATTTAGTACAATGCAGCCCGGTGAGGATTAGGTATGCATAAATGCCAGCATATTGGAATCATGCTGGTGAAAGAACTGCATAATGAAACTTCACAGCCAAGCTGTGCTGCTGGAATGACTACATTATGAGTGCTCACATGATCCAAGAGAAAACATTAGGCTGGTGGCATGTTTAATTCTATGTGTGCTCACATGCATCTAATCACTGTGACACAGACACTGCAGGCAGCCTATACAAGGGCATGACAGCAAAGTGTCAAGTCATTCATCACATAGAGTGTAAAAGTGGCGACACTACAGGTAGGACTTAAGAGAATCAGTCAGGGAATGTACAGAAGGACAAGAGAAAGGAAATATAAATGTTTGGGGAAGAAGGTTAAACCATTTTTTTATGACTACCGTGGTCCTTTTTTAAGGAAAAGGGTAGAATAGGGAAAGGTAGCAAGGAGAAAGTGCGATTAAGCTGGATAGTAAAGGGAAGGTAGTAGAGATAGACAAACAAACATATAATGCCAACAAAGACTGAGAGGGTTGGCAATGATACATAATCAGGCAACAATTGAGACACACAGACTGACAGAGGGGGTATAGCTGGTAAAGGTGAGGACTATATCACAAAATGAAAAGAAAGAGTAACACAAAAGGATGGGGAACATGATGAGGGTATATAGGGAGGGTGTGGTGGGCCTGCCAGACTAGCTAAGAGGAGACCCACCCAGGTGTCAGTCACCTCTGTGGTTGACATCATGGAAGGGTGCCACCTCTGTTAGCTCAATGGATGGGGTCAGCCAACTGTGTGACTTTATCAGCCATAGAAGGTGATCATAAATGATGCCAGTGTGGGCATCCAGCTATCAGTCCACCTCATTCCTAACCAACCACTGTAGTTACCACTGTGTGACTTAAGAGGGCCTCTTTGCACCACTTTAAAATGAGGAGCACTTGCTCTCCCTCCCATGTGAGGTGGCTATGGAGGACACCAGCAAGTCCACTGCATCACCATCAGCAGGGAAGCCTTTATCATCCAGCTTGGAGGCAAAGTAGGTGGTGCCAGGGGCATCTCTGATCATCCTGGCAAGCTGATGTATCAGTTTTATTAAGGGACCCCTGATATTCATGAAGCTAGTGCTCTGTGTGGGCCCTGTGCATGAGGAGAAGGAAGATTTTACACATTCTCCTACACCATGCAGGAGCCCTTTAATGCTCAGTGCCAGTAAAGGTCATTCCCACTCTTTAGGTCAAAGTCTGGAGAAAAATGGTAGCCTGGTGCACAGAGCCACATGTGCTGAATGTTATGTGTTGCACATCGATAGGCTGTATGGCAGTACAATTAAAATGGTCAGTGGCACAATGCAAATCAACAGTAATGTGATGCACATACATCATACGCATTCTCCCAGCTCAGGAATGAGCAGACACAAGCCTCACAGAAAAAAATATGGCTGATAATACATTGTGTTAGAGCTGCAATGCAGAGGCAATCATGCTAAATCACCTCATTAGAATAATGACTATGTATGAAGCCCATTTTTAGGAAGATAATACCTAGAGATGTCATATTTCAGGAAATCAGATTACAGCAAGCAACTTACAGAATCAGAATATAGTGGATAAGTGGATATCAGACTGTACTGCCATACAGGCAAACCAAAAGCAGACAAGCCTACTGTTACTGGACCACAAGACTGCACTGAGCAGCAGACACACTAACATGGCAAAAATGTGTGTAGGGTAACACTGCAGAGGGCATGAGAGGGGACAGACATGCTGGAATGGCAACTTAATGGAGCACAGGGGACAAGGCAGGATAGGCTGCAGTCCTGCTGGAAGCTCATCCTGACAGGGCACAAGGAGCATGGCCAGGCCCAGTCATTGTCTTGTTTTGCATAAAGTTTGCAACACAGTTGCATATGCTCACTGACTGCATGACATGTTATAGAGCACAATAGTTACACTATAACTTCACACGGGGCTATGGTCCCTTAAAGGGGGCTGTGGTCAGTACTGAGATGTCAGCTCCCATAGACAGTCCTACACACACACACACACACACACACACACACACACACACACACACACACACACACACACACACACACTCTCTCTCTCTCTCTCTCTGATCCATATGTATAACTCACAGGTCCACATGCCTTATCGTTGGACAGAAAATGGATGGAAATGTTCACCATGTAGAAAATGAAGGTACTACTGCAGGCTCTACACATGGCATTTATGTCTTCAAGAAGAGTAAAACAGTCAGGACCTTCTGTGGGCTCCCTGTTGAAATGTAAGGACTCACAATGCATTGCTTAGCAATGTGTGTCAATAAGTGTAATAAATCTGAAAGGTGCCAGGGAGTAGAGAACACATTTCACCATCACTGTTCTCACGTCCTAAGACTCCATATTTCCTTGCAGTAGTATTTGGATCAGGATTTTTCAGAGTATATCAGTTACAGAGAGCTTTAAAATCTCTGTTAAGAGGGAACTTGATGTTTACAATTTTATATTGTAATATTGATAGTGCCTGTTCCTGAATCTATGTTGAATAGTTGCCAGTGCTGTACATTCAATGCACTGCTGATACAAAAACACTGAGAGTTATGGATGTTTATCATGTGTCAATTGTACAAGGAAAATGACTAACACCATTCATTTTACACCTAAGTATATAATATACTAACAGAGCAAAGTGGTCACCAGAAGGCATATTAACTTTGACAATGAACAGACTGCTGTCCACATGGATGCTATGGGTGAGCAATGCCTGCACCCGTTTAAACAAAGAAGATTAGGGGTACACTAGAAATACCTGTTCAAACAGGTGACTGTCATTGTGTGTACATTTCTTAGCCAGTCATTAATGGTGCAGGCTTAATGTATGTTAACCACATGTATGTATGACAATGGCAAAAAGAAAAAAAAGACTGTCATTTTAGACTGTGAGGCCACTGGTGGTAGACCAAGATAGGTCCCACACCTAACAGCAAATAAAGAGTTCCTTTTATTCAATGGTGAGCTGCTGTATGCGAACACTATACCTGGGAGAGAAATACATGTGGATGTTTTCTAAGCGGTAGCAGATACATTCTCATTACATGCTGTCTACTCATATCCTTGTGCATCAGTAACCCGCAGATGTGGTAATGCCTGCTTACATACTGCATGAGAATCCAGAAAGACAACAAATCCATTATCAGTCAGCTTGCCAGGCAGGATTTGGGATATAGAGTTTATGCCATGCTTAGTATCAAAGAAAAGTTTCTTAGCATAAACAAGTATGGTGACTGCACATATCAATCAGCATTCCTGTAACAAGCATGGTGACTGCATAAACCAATCAGCATTCCCATGATAAACTCCAGCACAACTCATATGAAAAAAAAGTCCAGTAACAAAAGATAAAATTTAGTCCACAAAACTATGGAAAATAATTACTACTGTTTCTTTGAATGATCATACTCCCTGACCTGCACATTAATACAAAAAACTCTAGAATTGGGGAGTAGATATTTGCATAATGGTTAAGATGTTTACCTTACAGACAAAAAGCACATGGCTTGATTCTCACTAACGGAAACTGGCTAGGCCTAAAATGCAAAAAACAAGAGAGATGCGTGTGGATAAAGTGCCTCAAAGCACTAAATGTAATCCAAAATAAACTAAGCTGGAGGCAACACTGAAGCATAAAATGAGCCAAACTTTAATATCTCATACAAACAAAAAAGACAGTGTCCAAACTTTAATATCTCATACAAACTCCAAACTTTAATATCTCATACAAACTCCAAACTTTAATATCTGATAAGAGTTTAATGCGAAAGAGCATACTTTGTGCACTGTCTTTTTTTGTTTGTATGAGATATTAAAGTTTGGCTACTTTTACTCTTTGGCGTCATCTCCATCTTCGTTTATCTAGGCCTAAAATGGACCACAATGGAAACTAACCTATGAACCTAATTGTTTTTAATTTCACTGTGGTTAGGGACAAGGAGACAACAGCACCCTGTTACAACTCCCCAAACTGCAGACAAAACAGTGACAGGAAGATAAGGTAATTTTAAAAATGTACATATGTAACCTGACTTCATGACACAGAGAGAAGGAACCTGTATTGCAGCCCAAAGACCAGGAGGCAAGCAGGAAAGAAAAGGAGATAAGGGACATAACTCACTTGTTTTTCTCCGAGGCAGAGTAGGGGAGGGTTCTGAGCACCTGGGAGTACATTGACAAGTGCAGTTTCTCCAGTGGAGACCAAGTAAAACACTTATTGTGCTTGAGGGAAGTGTGTGGGGCTGCTTTTTGGCAGTATTCTTTGCTGAAGTGAGGATCGAACCATTACACATCCCCTTTCCACTCCACTAGCTGGGCATCTGCAGAGAAATGTTATGGATTAAAAGTGAAAAACCTTGTTAACCAACCCCTGATCTCTGTCTGAATGATGGCCCCTCCCAGCTAACTGTCACCCTGGTGATGAGGAATGAATGGGATGATTGGACAGGAGAGGTCTGATGTGCAATAGATGGGGATGGTGCAAAGAAAAACACATACATTTAAAAAAACACTATGGCGTATCACACACCTGTATATGAAAGCTACAAACCAGTGTACAATCTACATAAAATAAAAAGATGTATACTACACAGCACTCCACCCGTAATAAAAAATTGGTGCAAAAATACAAAAGAAAACAAAAAAGAATTAAAAAAGAATATAAACAAAAAAGTTGACACTTGATCCCTAACCTACAATGAAATTAATACTAATGTAAAATAAATAAATAAATACTACCATTACAACTTATTTCCATGAAACAGATGCGTGTTTACATACTATTTGGCTTAACATAACTGTTTATGGGATGGTTACATTTCCTTGATTCTGTACAGGAAATTATCAAGTATGCTGTCTGCTCTCTTTGAACTAACTATTTTAATTAATTTATGACTACACTTATATCTGTTTTATATAAGGGACATCTCACCACTCATTGATGCAAGGACCTGCTGATTCATTGAATGGCTTTTATTTGAATGCCGTTTTGTCAAGATATTAGTTCTGAAAATAACTTTTGATGATTTTTGAAGATGCTTTTTTTTCCACATTTTTGTGTGACTTTGGAGTTAGTGTGTATGAACTAGGAGGTATGAGGGGACTTGCCCCTTCAAAAAAGTCTGCTTTTGTGATCACCCAAAAGTTGTTTTGGGCTTTTTTACTAGTTAATGGCATTCATTGAGTTGGCATGTATACATTTATGCATTATAACATGTGTCATTGCTTATTCTGTTTGATATGTCATGTGGCTGCTTGATCACTTCTTTGGCTGTTGTCTGGCGAACTATTCTTTTAGTACTATAAAGTGGAAGAATATGAAACCTGCCATATAAACAATACAAAAAATACATAATACTACATAAAATGGGTCTAGACCTATTCATTGATATGTCTTCGGCGAACACCAGCTGCCGAAATTCACTTCAGCGAACTACAGAATTTTTCCCATGGTTCACAAAGATTTGGCCCTCCGACCGTCCAGAACATACAATGGACTAAATCAAATCCACCCACGTGGGGGGGGGGCTTTGCCCCCCACACCCTCCAGCATGGAGGGCTGTGCCCCACCCCCCCAACTATATATACTAACTCCAAGATTGCATTACAGTGGGGAAAAGGGCAAAGTTGAGGTGATGGCTAAGTGTGAACCATGGAAAAATTCAGCAGTTCGCTGAAGTGAATTTTGGCAGCTGGTGTTCGCTGAAGATGTATTCAATGAATACGTCTTTCACAGAACAAATATAGACCCCATAAAATTATCAGAAGTGTATTACAGCAGTAACCCATGACTGGGTGTGGATAATGATTGGTTCGCTTACAGTTAGTGGTTTGTTCACAGCGGTGAAGCTAGCTGTGGGTATACTAAGCATTACCCACACCTATCCACAGGTTAATGCTAAATTAAATAGCTGTCAACCAAGTGTCTATACCAGTGATGGCAAAACTTTTTGGCTCGACATGTCAAAAATTCGGAAAATGCCTAACTTGACTCTGCTGTTGTGTTGCCCCCTAAACAAAAATAAATAAAAAATAATAATAAAATAAATAAAACAGCATAGCTTTCAATGCATCAGGGATAAATCTCAACAGAACTGGGGACAAATCTATAAATAAGAGACATGGACAGTTTTAAACTACTAGTATTATTAATTTAAGACACAAAGAAAAAAATGAATGTGAATTAATATACATTTTCTGAAGTAAAATAAGTCTATAAATCTAATTATTGCTATTATTAAGTGTGAAAAGTTGCCAGTTTTAAGAAGGATTAAGAAGGACAATTGAGAGGAATGTCAAACAGCACACACTTAGAAATGCAGACTACTTGCTTACCATGAAGAAAAAAACAATGTCAGCACTGCCCTTCGCAGACTCTATCGAGACAGGGCATCGAAATAGTCTTTGTGGTTAATAACTTCCATACCTCTGTAGCAGTGTTGAACTGACTCCTGGCATAAAATAATTCAATGCACTTTGCAATGTGGATATCCCAACACTGCCCACTAATATGTGATGTGGATACCCCAACACTGCCCACCAATAATGTCACGATCCACCACTGCCAACCAGCAATCAAGGAGCCTCAGTCCTTACCACTGGCACCGGTGGGGGATGTACACTGGAAGGATGACAAGTACACACACACTATTTCCAGATGGAGCACTCTGCATCAAGTGCAATTTCCCTTAAGAGCACAAAGAGACCACAGTCAGTCTGGGGCTGATTTCTCTACCTTCCTCCAGATCTCCAGTAAGACTCCCCATTGACACTGCTATAGAGTTGAGATCTCAGCTGAGTGACCAAGCCTAGACCTCCAGCACTCTCTCTCTCTGTTCAAACAGTGTGTCACGTCCCTGACCAAGTAACTGACACACACACACTCTTTGAGGTTTGATTTATTTTATGTGGAATATAGAAACTCCTATTCATAAATTTCCATGTATACAATCTCCAATATAATGAAGAGGTACCATACGTAGATTTCAGTAACAGTTTTTTGGATTCATCAGATTTTTGTTCTCTATTAATCTTTACATAGTAATTCCAAAAATCCGAGTCAAACTTTAGAGTGTCTTCTCTTAGTATTTAATAGATAGGTGAGATACTTATTTTTGATCATCTGTCTTTTCAAAACATCTAATAAAAAGCTGGATCAAACTAGGTATAGAATCAGTCTCTAGGTTGATTGATACTCTCATTTTGTTTTCTATAACCTGCTGTAATGAGTGTATAAACAACCAACTGTCTTGACTATTATCAAAATTACACAGAAGAGAGTTTAGTGGTTTAATACTCTTATTTTCAATAAACTGATGCCAGAATATCAAGTTATTATCCTTTCATTTTTGCATTGCATAGTGATGTTGAAAGAATCTAGGCAATCAGGGGAGTATGCTAACAGGAATTGTTTAATGTTGTAATTACAATCAATTACATTTTTAAAGTTATTAAATATTTGATTAATGCCATAAGAAAAATTATCAAACTTCTTATTAAATAAACAAAATTCACGTAAAAGACAATGAACTCTACTTATTCCATATTGTTCCTTAAATTGATTTTCTATAGATCTGATATCAGTTATATGAATCTCATGTATTATTTTCCAGCCAGATACATAGGTAGGTGAGATCCAATATAATATTACTTCAATTATAACTGATTTGGAATAAAGATCTAGGGAATGCTATCCCATTACTGTTCCAAGCTCTAATGTGCCATTTATATTCAATCCTAGGTTTTAAGGGGAACCATAAAAATTTAAGTAGCATGGAATCTAATTTTTTAAATAAGTTTTTGGGAGGGGTAGTATCAATGACTGTATATTAAACAAAATTAAAGGTAAAATTATCATTTTAATTAAAGAGAGCCTATCCTCCATTGTGAAGAACATTTTATTCCATCTTTTGATTAGTTCACTAATGGTGGTTATTAAATTATTGTAGTTTAGTTTAACAGACTCTTTCCATGTACTCTTTATACTGACACCCAAATATTCTAATACATCATCCTCCCAATTAAACAGGCTATTCTCTCTTCGTTTTTTGTTGCTCTTTTTGTTAATTAGTAATGTTTTGGATTTATTATGATTAAATTTAAGCCCTGAAATTCTTTCAGACCTGCTGAAGGTATTTATAACATCATGAAAAGAACCATCAATATCACCCAATGTTAACAACATAACATCAGCAAAAAACTGTATCTTAGGACAATAGTCCATATTAATTTGAAAGCCTTTTATATTTTGTTTGTTTCTGATATGTGTAGCCAAAAGTTCCATTGAAAGATCAAACAATAATGGTGACAAAGGAAACTTTGTCTAATTCCCTTGAGGATTTCTAGTGGTGAGGATAGACATGATCTGATTTTCACATAAGCTTGTGCCCCACTATACATTTTCATTAATAAGTTGACAAAATCTGAGGAGAATTCAAAACCGATCAGAATTCTTTGTAGATACGACCAACTTATAGAATCAAAAGCCTTTTCTATGTCTAGGCTGATAATAGTTAGGTTTTATTTGTATTTGCATGCTATGTCTATTAATGATAGTAATTTAATAATGTTATCTTGCACTTTTCCATGAAGAATGAATCCTGTCTGATCATTATGTATTACATTAGGTAATATTTTCTTTATCCTATTAGCTAATATTGTCATGAAAAATTTACAAGCAGTGTTTAGTAACAAAATTGGCCTATATGAATCACATGATTTGGGGTCCTTACCTTGTTTTAAAATGGGGGAGATAATTGAATATTTCCATGATGGGGATGTTATATAGTTTTGCTTAACCATAATAAAGGCACTCATCATTTTCTTTATTATGTATTCATGAAAAATCTTACATAGTTCAGGAATTATTCCATCCAGTCCTGGAGCTTTATTATCTTTGAAATGGTTTATTTGCTCTTTCACTTCTGTTAGTGTTATTTGTTTATTTAATATGTTATTTTGCTGCATTGACACCTTAGTAGTTATATTTTCTTAAATAAAATTATTTAGTACATTATCTGTCTCTAAAAGTTATTTATATCTTTATAGTTGTTTGTGAGCATTTCTAATATGCCCAATAAGTTAGATGTACTCTTAAGTGAACCATCACTTTTATATTTAATCTCATTAATAAGATTTTGATTGTTTATTTTCTTTTTGGATCTTACCGCTATTTTATGTATATATTTAGGATTTACAGCATAAGATTGTAATTTCAATTTTTCCAGGTTTATGGCTACCTTATGATTCAGAACGTCTAAGCATTTTTGATTTAACTTAGTAATTTCATTATGTGCTATTTTGTTATTTGGTTTTGCATCCATTTTTATCTTGTCTATGTTTTTTTGTAAGTTTAAAAGTTCTTTGTCCCACTCTTTCCTTTTTATAAGGTACCAAGATTTTATTCTACCATATATATAAACGTTAAAGGTGTCCCATAATATAGTATCAGTCAATTCACCATTATCATTTGCTTCCATAAACATGTCTATTTATTTCATTATCCATTTCCTAAAGTCTTTTAACTTAGTTATGTAAGCAGGAATTCTCTGTAGAAATCTTAAATCATCTGTATGTGTAATTAATGTAATGTTTATAGCATTATGGTCTGAAAGTGGACAAGTCATTATAGATATGTCACTTATTTTTGAGTATATATTATTTAATGCAAAGACCTTATCAATGTTTCTTTGTGTATCAAACCAATATGAATAGTGAGTATAGAATAAGGAATAATGTTCTCTTAGACCATGTATATCTTTAAGGTTCATCTGGTTTGTAAAGTCATTTAACTTCTTGGCTTGTGTTGTTAGTTTTATTTTACCATTTTTAGAAGTATCATTGCCTGATAATAGACAGTTAAAATCACCTGTTGCTATAATTTCCCCTTTTGCATTTAACATAATCAGGTCCAGATATTTGTCAACATATTTAGTACTTAGTCCTGGTATCCAGTATGTATTAATCAAAATATAATACTTCCTATTGATTTCCAAAATAACCATGCTTAGCATCCCATCTTTATCTGAAATTGTATCTATAATTCATGGCATAGTATAAGTATTTTTCCATAGAATAAGAGTGCCCCTTCTCTTAGTCTTAAAACATGAATCAGCCAGAATGGTATAGCCATTAAATGAGTATTTTTGTAGGTCTTTTTTTAATAGACGAGTTTCCTGTAAAAAGATGATCTGGGCTTTATGCATTTTGATATATTTAAGCAAACCAGCTCTTTTGACATTATTGTTCAAACCATTAATATTTAATGATAAACATTTATAAGCCATTGACTATAATCTATATGTTGTTACCTACTGAAAGACCATTCTTCCGTCTTGACTTAAAATCTACTGAAAACTTACTTATCATGGATGTATAACATGTATTAAGCACTACTTTCAAAATTCAAAACTATTTACAAACGCATACATGAAACATAATGTTTCTGGTTTAGTTAAAAACTTAACTAAACCATCCATTCACCACCTCTCCAACACCAAAAGACACAAATTATCCATCTCTGCTTAGAATATAGTACAACAACAAAAAAGAAAAGCATTATGAAAGCAACTAAAGAAATCTGAGTCCATGAAATATACATTAAAATGAGAGTGTCTAATATAACTGAAGCTATATGAATGTCACATATAATAATAGCATCTCTGATAAGTAGATATGTCAGAAATATACATCAGATTAAAGTATATATAAACATTAGAAGCTGAAGGCTAAGAAGATATTTCCAAGACATTCCAAGAAACATCAGATGTTTTAACCATTTTGTCAGTCATCTATCTAACATTTTTCATGTAAGGATCTATTGAATATATATATATATATATATATATATATATATATATATATATATATATATATATATATATAAAACACTTATTACAAAAAAAGCCTCACATCCCTCTGTTTAGTTACTAAAGGTTTAGTTATGTAACATAAGTCTGATATTAATATGAATAATGAGTTTTCTAATGTAGCTCCTAGTTCATTTGATGTAATTTTAGTTACTAAAACTGTCATTGAATCTGCAGAATGTATGCATCTATAAAAGAACATAGTTATTTTCAAAGGAGTTAAACAATTTTATCAGAACTAATTATTTACCATTTAAAGTATCTAAGTGAAGGATAACAGAATTTCAAGAGAAAAGAATTCTAAATACAGCCATTTAACAAGTTCAAAAGGTCAAGTGATGTCATCACTGTTCTTTCCTCAAGCTGCAGCTTCATAAACTTGTTAAAAAGTATTTAACTAGGCTCATGCACAGCAGAGGTTGTCACCAGTGAGGAAAAAGCATTTTCAGTGGGAACTCAAATCATGAAGCTTTTAGAGTTCACAGAAAGAAAAAAACACTCAAGCTGCCTTGTCAGTGCATGTCATGAATCTCCGCAATGAGAACAGTCACACAGACCACCAGTTTCATCACAAAACATCAACATCATGAAAAAATTAACCCTTTCATATAAAAACAGTTATTTAGAAATAAGAACAGCTGCCTCAAATCAGAAATCATTTTATAACATTTCAATAATTTATCCACCAATTAACCAGACCAGAGAAAAAAAAGAACCTAGTATGTATATATATATATATATATATATATATATATATATATATATATATATATATATAACTTATATTTAGCCATCTATAAAACACCATTAATGTACTGTATTAATGTTTATATGTGTCGAAACAAAGAGTCTAAAACATATAGTTAGAAACACTAATCAGAAACATATTGTTACCCCACCACTGACCGAATAAAAAAAATGCACTTTGGTATTAAGTCAAATTATACTATTAATGAAGAATTAGAAAACATATATCATTTGTAGTTATTTAAAAGGGAAAAGTATGTAACGTACTTATAGTAGGGAAAAGAGAGAAAATGAACATTAGTAACAAAAAGGAATAGGAAGAAAGAAGAGAGAAAGAAAGAGAGAATGTTATTTAAATACTTAGTACTATATGTAATTAGAAGAAGTAGATATAGAAAGGAAAAGAGAAAGTTAATAATAAAGATGATTCACATTACCTTACAGTATAGAGATTTTCCAGAATCAAATATATTATGATTCATAAAACAAAGCATTTAAAATTAGAAGGAATTAATTCATTTACCTTTTAGTTTCTTAGTTTTGTTTGCTCCTTCCTTCATAGACCATCCATTTTTTGTTGCCTGACTCTTCAAACTCTGGGATAACCATTCCATTTATTCTATGCCAACAGTATTTTCTTCTTTTGGATAAATTCTACTGCTTCTTGTAGGGAATCAAAGATCTTCACTCCTTCTAATAAGGTGATTTTTATTTTTACAGGAAAAAGGATATGAGCTTTAATATTGGCTTTTTCAAGGACTTAATTAGAGGAACACACTCCTTTCTTCTAGATATGACAGTAGAGGTGTAGTCATTGTCAAAATGATTAACTTTTTCACCAATCTTGATAGGGGAATTAGTCCAAGCTGATTTCAGCACTAAGTCCTTGTCTTGTGAGGAAAGAAATCTAACTATTATAGACCTGGGGTTAGATGAACTCAGAGATGAAGCTGTATTTGCCAGGGACCGATGAGTCCTCTCAATTCCAAAAGAGAGGGATTCAGGCATGTTTAGTGCTGATGAAAACCACTTATTGAGGAAATGAATCAGCACCCTCTTTTTTCTCAGGAATTCCATATATTCTTATGTTATTCCTCCTTGATCTACTTTCAAGGTATTCCAGCTTCTCAATCAGCCTGGTGTTTTGTTTCAGAAGAAATACATTGTGATGTTCATTTTCTGTCACTCTGGTATCCAGGTCAGTTACTATTTCCTCTAAGGCAAGTATCTGTTCAGATTGTTTTTTTTACTATTCCATTTAGAAGTTCCCGTTGTTTACTGCATTCTTGTTTGATAATATCCATTTTGTTTTCAAATTTGTCCATTTTTAGTGACAGTTCTTGGATGTCTGTTATTATAAAATGTAGTTCGTTCTTCACTGCACTCTCCTGGTGTGGGTTCTTCGAGTTGCTCATCTTGAGATCTCCGAGTTGCTCATGTTGAGATCTCCAGTAGAAAACTTCTTGGCAGGAATAAATAAAAAATTCTCTTGACTATGTATTATTATGTATTATTTTTAGAAAATAATAAAGAGTCTATGTTAATCCATCTTTTAGTATACTTTTAGTCAGATGTTTATAAAAATTAAAGTATATTTCCTGTCAGGATATTAAAATCTAAGCAGGGCTATGGATTTCTGTTGCTATCAGACTGGCATCTTGGCCATGCCCCCCACAGAATTGTTTTATGACTTCCAGCATTTGCCAGAAATCTGAGGTCTATGTATTTTTACAGGTAGATGCTAAATGTCACTGTGAATATATATTTAGTATTGTCTTGTTCTTTTATTATTTATAATTAAATATATTTAAACATTTCATTGTGGCTGATCTGTGTAGAGATATTTAAGTTTTGAGAGTACTTGCATGTTTATTTCGTGACACTGTGTGGGGCACTCCTAATAGCCTTGCTCTTGGTCAAACTACCATTTGTGTTAATAGTAATATTACACTTTAAGACTGGACACCCTTTGTTAAGGCCTTAAAGTACCTGATAAGAAGTTGACTGGTGGCAGTGATAACTACCTTGTAGTCTGGGCAGAAGGGGGCATCGCTAGTAAACCTGTGCCAGCCTTTCCCAGGTGTGTGTGTGTGTGTGTGTGTGTGTGTGTGTGTGTGTGTGTGTGTGTGTGTGTGTGTGTGTAAATTAAACCTCAAAGAGTATGTGTGTCAGCTACTTGGACAGGGACATGAAGCACTGGTTGAACACAGACTGCTGGAAGTCTAGGCTTGGTCACTCAGGTGAGATCTCAACTCTATAATTGTGCCAGTGGGGAGTCTTATTGGATTTCTGGAGGAAGGTAGAGAAACCAGCCCCAGAGTGACTGTGGTTTCTGTGTGCTCTTAAGGGAAATTGCACTTAATGCAGAGAGCTGCATCTGGAAATATTGTATGTATACTTGTCCTCCTCTCAGCGAACGTCCCCCATTATTGCCAGTGGTGAGAATTGAGGCTCCTTGATTGCTGGTTAGCAGTGGTGGATCCAGATTGCCACACACTTCACAAGAGCAACAAATGCAAAAGCAGTTTCTTTGGTAACTTGGGTGCTGGTGAATTCTGGCCTGTGTCAACCAAAACATCATGGTGTGTCACCTTTGACATGCATGTCATAGGTTCACCATCACTGGTCTATACAGTATCCATGATGGTAATCAGTTTCACTCAGGATGTGTGATATTCATTGTATACTTGTCACAACAAATGTAACTGGCATACTAGAGTAGTACTCTGTTTCAATGCCTACACCACTGGAGGATAGTGGTGAGTGTCCCATTGCAAACAATCAGGAGCATGTAGTGTCTGAACCCATGGGTATGCAGCTGTTATTTGGGATGCACATTGCCTGCTGATCATTGGCCTGTGTACGGTATCAATATCTCTGTTTACTCTTACGCACAGGTGTGCATGGTGTTGCTGCCCGCAGCCTGGAGAATGTGGACACACTTCTGGCCAAACACAACAGAGTTGTTATGTAGTGACTTAGAGGACTGAATGACGCACTGCTGGTTGAGATGGTAGGGCAGGATTTACACCCAGTTCATGAGGAATCTGACAATGATAACAGTCTGAGTGCCACTGTTGTGTTAGACATACACACAGACACATACACAGTCAGACATGGGCAGCAGTGCTCACCCATACCTTCCAGTGGGAGGGCTGGCTAAAACACAAACAAAAGCTGATGAACAGCCAGAATAAAAAGGCTGTTCAGCTTGGCACACCAGCACCATTCACTCATTACGTGTCTCAATAGGCATGTGGTATTGCCATTTACTTTATCACAAAAAATGTAGTTCATCAGCAGGCAGCATGCACTGCAGAACAGCACTGTGCACAATACAGGAGATGATGGTGCTGCAGATGCTCAGTGGCACATGCTACTTGTGTATTTAGATGGGGTATAGCATTGTAAGGTGCATGGCAGTGATTGTAAATAGCATTAGGCATGATGCTCAGGTATGGAAAGTTGTCTGTTTAAATGCTCTATGGCAGTGCAGGCTGAGTGCCAGTGATTGTAAAGAATACTGGGGGTGCTTGGGAAAGGAGGTTACTCTGCCTAAAGAGTGCACAACTTTATAAAGGCTGTACTTGTACAGAGTATAATGGTGTTGGGAGAGGCTGGACACTAAAAGCACATGTGTGTTTATCTGGAGACACAGCTGCTTTTTGTCAGGTTTGGTGTGGATGCACTTTCCTTAAGAGATTTGCTTAGTGTTGCACAGCACAGAGATGGTGACAGTCAGAATCTAGACCTAGAACTATAGCTTGTTGGTCCTTATTAGCTCAAAGCCTTACTCCAGTGCTATCTTGTTGCAAAGAGCAGGTAAGACTACACTGTTAAGTCAGCAGAAGAGCATATAAGCAGCTCTGGGACAGTTACATTTATATGCTGAGGGTGAAATGTCAGGCCACACTATGCACCCTTAAAAGGAACAGAGTACAGAGTGCCTTGTAGATTATACATGTGTGCAGAAGGTACACAGTAAGGTAGATCTGTGCACCTCAGATCAAGTGGTGCCCATGTGAACCCAACCCCTTACATCTGGGTGCTGAGCTGCAGACTTTTTCCTATATAGTAGGGCGGCAAGCAAAGAAAACTGGGTCTAGTAACCTGGACTGAACAACAAAAGTCAAAAACTTACTTAGCCGCAGAGTGTTTATTTCCCATTAATGTGTACTAATGACCATCAGCATCCCATATGGGCTTGTTATTCTGCAGCTCTCTTCATGAGGTCTGGCACAGTATGAGCCCTCATTTGTCAGTACTTCTGTCAGTAGAGGTCATAGCTGCATATGGGAGAACTGATGGTGCTGTTGAGCTAAAAAAGCATAGCAGCTTTATGTGAATGTCATGAAGAGACCAAATTAACTTTGTGTGTGTGTGTGTGTGTGTGTGTGTGTGTGTGTGTGTGTGTGTGTGTGTGTGTGTGTGTGTGTGTGTGTGTGTGTGTGTGTGTGTGTGTGTGTGTGTGTCTGACAGAGAGCCTGAAAACTTAGATGGCACGAGTTCTATCTTACCACAAAATTAAAGGTCCTTCCTGAATGATACATTTCATCCCGTGTTCATTTAGAAGAGAAGAAAAACAGGCAACATTAATTCAGGTCAATTAGCATGATGTAATGGGAAAATATATCACAATAAATGGAGATGTGTAAGAAGATTCATTAAAATCAGAGACAAGCATAACATTTCTTAATTTAACAGCCTACCTTAGCATGAACTCTTTTTTGAGATAACTATTCTGATTAAAAGTATAATAGTTCCTATAATAGCCAGATCATACTGTCCTGATACAGAGGAAAACGGAACTGTCATGAGAATAAGATGATAGCTTAGAATCTGTAGGTGTCTCTGAAATGGACTCCAGATATGTGTAAATAGGATATCCTGTCCATATCAGCATAAAACATTAAAAGAAACATGTAAGGAGTGGTAAGCATGTTATACATTGTTTAATTAAGGTAGGGATATACAGTAGGTAGGCAAGGTGTGTTACTCATTCTAAAAACATGATAACAGTTTGAAAACCTTTTCTATGAACCCTGGCACTGTGAAATAAATTTGCTGACATCAGCTTTCAGTGAATAAAGAGCTTCTCATTTTCTCCACTGTAGATAGATACCACCTGTATGTGGCAGTGCAGGGGGTCTTGCCCTCCTGCAAATAAATAAAAAGGCTTTCTTTCAAGTTAGCTGAAATTGGATTTCAGTGAATTTGTTTCACAGCATCAGGATTCACAGAAATATCATTCATAGACTCTTCACCAACCCACTCAGTCCATATCAGACAATAGCATCAGAGTTTCTATATTTGCTATTATTACAACTAGTGGTTGAGATAGAACATTACCATTCTGCAATATATACATTCTGTCACTATAGGAGTTTTTCACTTTGCCCACGTAGTCTTGACTTTGCTTTGTTAGGTCTTCTGTAGTCATAGCCCTAGATCCCTTTCCTTATTAGAATGACTAATCCTTACCTATTCATACAGTAATCTGTTTTGTGTTTTTTCTTTACAAAATATAAATATTTTTTTATCTGAAAACAGAGTTTCTACTGTTAGGAGTATACTTATCTTTATTATATAGTATTGCAAGCTAAGTGCAGTGAGTTTAAAGAATATTGGAGGTGCTCAGGAAAGGGGCTTACTCTACCTAAGCAGTGCATGACTTTCTAAAGACTGTACTTGTACTGAGTATAGTAGTGTTGGGTGAGGCTGGGCACTGAAAGTACATATACGTTTACTAAGAGACATCTTTCATAGATAGAGCTTACTTATTCTTTATCATCTTCTCTTCAGTTAGGTTTAGTTCTAGTTTTCCACATCACTGCATTTAAATGCAAAAGCTTAATAGACAGTCTCAGTTGTACCCTACTAAGGAGACACATCTCCATAATTCTCACTGCTACTACACTTTCATTATACGGTTTGTTATCACAGTTTCAATGAGTGTTATGATAGAGAAAATCTGATTTTTTTTCCCCTCTACTTGGTTGTAATGTCAAAAGGGATACTAACCAGGATGTAAAAAGGGTTACCGCCAGTGGTAAGCCCTAACATGGGTGGAAAACCACTGGAGGTAGCCCTTTCCAATTCAGAAACACGCCCACAGTAGCAATTCTACATGGTTGTTTGAATCACTGCAGTAAGCCATCTGCATGGCTGTGCTAAATGTTAATGAGGTATTCCATAGGAGCAGCCCTTGCTATTTTTTCAAGATTCAAGAACAAGCCAAAATGATGGAGGAACAAAGACCCACAATCCAGGGCAATTTTTAAATGTTATAGTAATTCAATTAAAAGGTTAACCGAATAATAGGTTTAGTATCACAATGCATTTCATAAGCACTAAGAAGTTTGAAATTTTAAAGTAATCATCTTTGATTTAGTATATGAGGAATAGAGTAAATGTAAGAGGCAAAATCAGAAACATTTTGTAAAATCAGGGACAGCTGAAAGGTATGGTGTGTGTGTGTGTGTGTGTGTGTGTGTGTGTGTGTGTGTGTGTGTGTGTGTGTGTGTGTGTGTGTGTGTACGAGTTTGAATGTGTACATGTGTCTGGGAGAGTGAAATGGGGTGCCTGTGCTACACACACACACACACACACACACACACACACACACACACATTGTAAAGGAAGGGTTCATAGCATCAGAGCGAAGTTTACACAAGTACAGTATGAAGCACTTTCTGGTAGGAAAGCAATTAGAATGAGGAAGCCTACAATAGTAAATAATACTTCATTTAGGGCCTACAGAGGTGTAGCTAGCTAAAAACACCTCTTCTCAGACTTGGAAGAGTGAAAAAAAAGGTCTTACCAGCATTGATTGTGACATGCACTAAGGACCGATGGACATTTGTTGATATTCCCCTTTAACACTTTGCATGGGGCAGCTGCCACCTTTGCCCCCTATCTAGTTACACCTCTGAGGACCCAAATGTCTTTGCACTTAATATGTGTAGTTTAAGTTGAATGACTCATTATTCATGATGTTCTGTAATTTATTGAAACAGCAGTTATACAGAAGCAGTGTGAGGAAAAGATAAAATGGAAACATCACCTGACTTTTAGATCAAGTGAATTATGTTTATAAATTTGAATTATAAGGCATGTAATGTCAGGAAATGTAATGAACATTTCTTTCATTGCAAAGAATATATGCAATATCATGCTACACAAAAGAAAACAGTATTACAGTGAAAATAATTAAAGGTTACATTTGTAATCTATCTTTAGATGATGAAATCCACCACTTTGTCTTTAATGAGAAAGAAAATCGATAGAAGCACTTACACTCTGCCTTGTGCAGGAGGAAAATTGGATCATGCTGTGTGGGAGAAAGTAAATGCCTTCAGAGTGTTAATTGAAGAGAAGCTAACTCAATATAAATCTCTTACTGTGTTAATAGATATGGTAGCCTTGGATCTTTCACTACTATACTTTGGCTGTATTTGGAGATGAATGCTTGCTGTTGGCGTTTGGTCTTCTTTTACAGTGTCTCTTTGTCAAGCAATAGGCTCAAATTTCTGTACTCTGCAGGTAAGGAATCATTTCTAAATGAAAACATGAGTCCTTTGAAATATTGCATTTGAGAAAAGCATTCTTGTCTAACAAATGTCCTGTAACTTGGATTGAAAGAGCCAAATGTAAAAACTGCCTGTCTGTACCTGAAGACAAGTCATGTACATTGAGTTAACACAGTCTCCTTTTAGGAGATATTGCTGGGTGGGCTGTTACAAGGTACTGACATTTTTGGACCAGAATGATGTTACATAAGACACTGCAGAAAATCTGCCATTAAATTTTGTTGTGATATAAGCTTCATACTGACAACCACTCTAAATTGGCAAAAGGAACTTAAAATTAATGTTTTTAACTCCGCTATGGTGTTCACAGGCCAGTGAAGGAAAAAAATGTTCTATTTGAATAACTTTGGGATGCCTTGAATAAAGCATCGTGCAGAATCTGACACAAGGATTCTTTGCTAAATAAATGCCATAAATTGCCCTACTGTGTCAAGGTGATACTGTGAAGTTTGTCTAGATTTCACTAAGGTCATCAATACCTTTCTGTGATGGACACATATAAACTGTCCAGTAAGCTTAGGAGTGGGACCTAAAGTAGAACAATTGTTTAAAAGTTGGTTGAATGATGCCGCTGACAGGGTTAATTAACAATTGTACCTCTTTAAACAGCAAGGAGGAAATGCTTAATTGTCATTCTGGGAGGACTGATTTCATTTTTTGCCATCTGGCTATTAGAGCAGAGGATTTAGATTATGAGCTATTAACAAACTGATTCCTGCTGTCTAAGGTTTGATTCCCTCAGCTGTCAATTGCCTGCTGGATAATTCTGTTTAAGTCACTTAACCAAGCAGTATTCTGGTGCAGTTTGGAAATTGGGTTAGACTCCTCAGTGGCCTCCTAGATCACATGCCTAGTAACTACTTTTGACTATAACTAACAACCATCAAGCCCATATGAATATTCATAGGTTCATAGGTTTATACTAGACTAATGACTATCAGGGTCTTTACAAGCCTAGCCATGCAACCAACCCAGTTTTGTCCCCACATTCCTTGGACATTTATATGGTGGGGTATGTTAGTAAAGAGTTACCTAAGGGTAATGTGGGTGGGGGGTATATTAGTTGGGGATTAATTTGCTTACTGCCGACCTCTGCCCATCAGAGACATGGAGTCAGACCGAGGTGAATTTGTGATTTCCCATCCAGTGAACAACATTTCTTTTGAATAGGGTCAGGGATGTACTCTGCTTCACATAGATGGGGAACTTATACCATATTGCAGAGATCCTTTGAGACACATATCAGTCCTTCCAATGTGTTATATTTATGTCACAGGCAAAGTTAAAGTTCTTGGAGCTAGTGTTTCTGGTCCTGTTTGTTTTGTGGATGTGTAAGAGATCCATCAGAGCTAAATATGAAGATGCCTTATATGCCAGGCATAGATCTCCTCTCATTAACCTGTAGGAGACTGAGTGCAGAGATAGGGCCTTAAGGCGGTCTGTGTATTCATACCCTGCATTCTCCTGATGAGGAACCTTAGAGGGTGTTCCAACTTTTGTAAGTGCATGGTTAGGTACATGCCAAAAGGGGCATTGTATAGAATGATGAGACTGGTAAGGGCTGAGTAGAGTGGTTCTATAACTTCCTTGGATCCATTGCTTATAAGTTGTGTGACATAGAATGATTTTCTTACTGTCTTGGATTCATATTCATAAGTTCATAGATTCATAGGAGGTTACTAGGCTAATGGCCCTAGAGCCTTTACAAGCCTAACCACATTTATCTGTTATTGCCCCAGTTATCAGTGGTCAGGTGAGTAAAGTTCACAGAGATAAGGGTCTATGGTAGATAATACTGACTTCCTATGTCCAAGAGGGACATGGGTGCCACCCCTGGAGTGAATTTGCAGTCACCCATCTATTGATCCAGGTTGCATTTGAAGAGGTCAGGAAAGGGTTCTGTTTCTCATAAATCTGAAGCTTGTTCCAGAGAAGTGTCAGTCTCTGGGAGATATATCTATATCTCCAGCATGACCTGTTCAGTGTCAGAGGTTAGGTTAAGATCCCTGGAGTGAGTGACCCTCCTGCAGTTTAATTTACAAGTGTGCAGTATTTCCATCAGAGCCAGGTCAGAGACTGCCCTATAAGCCAGGCACAGGTCACCCCTTAGCAACTTGTAGGAGACAGAATACTGTGACAGGGTTTTCAGTCTTTCTGCATAACATTTCTTTTTTATACCCTGTAATCTCTTGGTGAGAAACCTCTGCAGTATCTCCAATTGTTGCAGATGTCTGGTGATGTACATGCAAAATGGAGCATTGTACTGAATTACTGGTCTGATGAAGGCCAAGTCTAATGGAATTATAACATCCTTAGATCTAGATGTGATGCCTTTACTTATGAGATGTGCCAAATAGAAGGATCTCCTTACTGTTGTGTATAGATGGTCATCAAAGTTCAGATTGCTATCAACCTGAGTACCCAGATCACGTACCACTACCCAGATCACATACCACTGGGTCTACACTTAAGTGGGCTGCTGTCTATAATGTAATTAACAAAGATACCATTTTTCCCAAAGGGAATAAGAATGCATTTGTTTGCATTTAGCTTTAATCTGTGGCTTTGGCACCAATCATTTGTCTGTGTTAACCATGTCTGCAGTATATAAAAATTGTTGGGGGACAAAATGATTGCTTCTATTTGCAATAATCAGTGAACTTGGTCAGCCACAAGCCATCCAAATTTGCCTGCACTTCTGAGAAATAAATTCTGAACAGTAAGGGGCCCAGTACAGAATCCTGTGGTACGCCACTGGTGACTGGTCTTTTGCTAGAGGTGAAATAAACCACTTTGACAGTATATGTCCTGTCGGTGAGCCAGTTGGCTACCCATCTGGTAATGTAGGGGTTAATTCCCAATTAGGAGAGTTTCACTGTAATACTTGAGTGGGGGATTGGGTGAAATGCCTTTTCTAGGTCAAGATAGGCAGTATGCACTGTCTTTCCCTCATTCAGGACCTTGGTGACTTTCTCAAAGAAGTCAACCATGTTTAACAGACATGATCTATCTTTAACAAATCCAAATTGGGTTGGGTACAGAGTTTGGAGATTATCTATGTCCTTGTTAATAAGGTCTCTCCCTTTTTTAATTTCTCCATATCCTTTGGTTTTCTAATACCATAATGGGAATTCCTAAGTCAAAGTATGATTAAAGTTTATGAAATTAGTATTGTTTCAATCTTTAATGTCAGCCAAAAGTGCTCTTCGCAGCACCTGAAATGTGCCCAGTAATGACTCCTTCTGCAATTCATATTGCAATTCGTATGGGGTTACTTGTATTGGTAACATATCTAAATACGATTGTAGATTCTTTTTTATAAGACCCGTTGCTCCTACTACTATTGGAACTGCCTTGGTATCTTTCTTCCACATTGCTCTCATTTCTGCCTGCAAATCCTGGTATTTTATGACTTTGTGTCTCTCTGTGTGCAAGACACTGTACTCACTGGGTGTGTCGATTTCAATAATCAATGCTACTTTTGTCTTCTTTTCTTGGATCACTATATCTGTTTTTTAGCATCTATTTTTGAACTGTTGGTAATGGGTGATCCCATGTGATATAAACTTCATCATTTTCTGTGATGCTTTGTGGCTCATGTTTCCAGTGTTTTTCAGCCACTTCAGTACCATAATGTTTGCACAATACCCTGTGCAACAGTCTCGCCATATTATTATGCCTTTCTGTATACAGTTCTTCTGCCATTAGTGTGTCACAACCAGCAACAAGGTATGTGACTGTTTCCAATTCAGTTTTACAAAACCTACATTTGTCTGTTTCTCCCACATGCTCAATGTACTTTGTAAACCAGCATGTACATAGCCCACTATCTTGGGCTGCCAATATTAACCTTTCATCTCTTGGTTTGAATTTGCCTCTCCTTAACCATTCCTGCATTCATTCCTGATCAACATGAGGTTCTTCCAGAAGTTTTCAATACTTGCAACTATATTTATGCTTTTTCCACATTTCTTGCCTTCTCATCTGGTCTTTCGCCTTATATTCTTTCTTTTGTTTTTTGGCACATTTAGTTGCTGCCTGTTTTTTTATCTATTTCTGGTTTGATTTCCATTCCTGCTTGATGTTGATATGCTTCTGCTAAATTAAGCAGAGAAGGCATCTTAGATTTATTCTCCTCTTGTTTCAAATATTTCACTACATTTGGATTTTGTGAGGTCAGCAGATATGTGTGGAGTCCCACGATTGCTGATCTATACATTTAATCAGTTTCAAGGAGGTCCATCCCTCCTTCAGAACAGGGAATATATAATCTTGGTATACACTGATTTTTATACATTATTTGATGAGCATGAAGCATCCTTCTTGTTTTAATATCTAATCTATCCAACGCGTTTTGGGGCCAGTCAGTCACTCCAAAACTGTAAGTTAGGACAAGAAGAGCAAATTGGTTTATAGCTTGGATTTTGTTTCTGGATGTCAACGCTGTTTTCAGGATTAATTTTAGTCTTCTAAAGTATTCCTTACTGATTTTTATTCGCATTTGTTCATGTTTTATTGCTGATCCTTCATCAATTCCCAAGTATTTATACATTCCCTCTTGCTCAAGTTCTTTTATATCACATTCTTGTCCCAAACTGATATTTCCTGGTGCTGGAATTTTCCTGCTTTAAAGGTTGCTTTTGCACATTTATCAAAACCAAATGACATTCTAATATCATCTGAAAAAGTTTTGACAACCTGCAACTGTATTTTCAGTTCCTCATCTGATGAGCTATACAGTTTTAAATCATCTACAATGAGAAGATGAGAAGTCTTTAGACTTTGTTGTTTTCTAGGAGCCAAATTGTATGCATGGCCTAAGCTGTTAAGTAAACAGCTTAATGGGTTAATGGCAGGGCAGAATAGCAACAGTGACAGAGAGTCACCCTGGAATATCCCCCTTTGAATTTTTATCATTTTCAATTCCCGTGTATAGTTTATAAGTCATCAGAAGGCAAGTTACTGGTCTATAATTTTTAGGGTAGCTTGCAGGTTCACTGTTAAGTAGGAGCATAGTTTTGCCTGTTGTTAGCCAGGTTGGTGTCTGTTCGGGGTGGCCATATAAATAGTTCTTACTCATGGCTAAATCCTCGTGCAAAGATGTTAATACTTTCAACCAAAAGTTAGGTACTACATCTGGGCCTGGGGTTTTCCATTTAGAGGCTCTTCTTAACTTTGTTTCAATCTCTCTGGCTGTTACTTCATCCCATTTCATATCCTGTACCTTTAAACTTCTTATTCTTTCTTTCACTTTTTCTATCCATTTCACATTTTTGTTATGTTCCACAGGATCTTCATAGATGTTATTGTTGTGTCTTTCGGCTTTTCCCAGTTAGGGGTCGCCACAGCGGAACTCCGGTCCGCTACTGATTGGCAGTTGATTTTTACGTGCCGAGTTGCCAGTCCTGACGCACAACCTTCAACGAAGGCACGCCCATTCACGCATGTCTCCACACAGAAGATGCTCTAGCTGAGAATCGAACCGGACAGCGTTTTACAGTGAGACGACAATGCTACCGCAGCACCACCACCGCAGTATTCCAAAATGTATCTACGTCCTCTTTTTTTGGTGGTCTTTCAATTCCATTTACCTTATTTCCCAATTCTCTATAAAACCTTTTTGGGTCATCAATAAATTGCTTATTTGGTACTTTTCCCTTATATTTATCTGTGTATCTTCTAAGTTTTTCAGCCAGTACTGAAATTTTTAGTTTGTTATTTGCTATAGTGCATGATAGAGCATGGTCTGTTCTGATACTGTGCATTGCTTTAATCACATCTTTCTTAGTATTTTTGTTGATCTATTCCCTCTTCTATAATTTTCTAACAGTGACACTTCTTGTCCTAATTGCTTTATATTTTTCTCTATTCGATACTTCCATGATGGTATTCAATTTCTCCCCTTCCTTTCCCTTGCTACCCTGTGCTCTTGTGGTAGAACTTTATCAGTTATTAATTTAGCAGCACAGTAATATATCCTGTTTACTTCTGTTATATCACATGGATCTCTATGGACAGTTCTAATTATTGCATTCATTTGTTTCATCAGACTTCTTCCTTTTTGGGTTTTATTGACCTTCTGCAGTCTATTTCTCTCATTGATCTTAATATATCTATCCATGTCCATTAAATCAAGCAACTCTTCTCTGAGCTCATTTTCTTCAAAACTGAGGACACATCCCTTATTTTCCATTTCCTGCGGGCATTTTATAGAAAGTTCTATAGCATCTTCCTGTGGCACCTTGTCTTCAATTTCATCCTGTGTCATCCGTTGCTCTGCCATATGGGAACTCGCTGGCCTCAACATTGACTGCATCAAAGCTTCCACAGTTTCCTGTTCCTTTCCTCGCTGTCTAGCGTCAAGTGAACATTTATACTGGTTTCCTGTGGAAGGCTCCAAAAATATCTTGATATGGCACCTGACTAATTGCTCCCTGTTCCACTGGTTTCCCCTTAATTTGGATATCCATTGTTTCATCCTGTTGTGGCACTTTCTGTATTGGATTTTCTACACTGAATCCTTCTCTTTGCAGGTTCTCCATAATCTCAATCTCTATTTCTTTTACTTCTCCATTGCTAATCTCTTTTTCTACTTTTCCTCTTAGTCTTCTTATTTTTTGTATTGTAAAGTTTTCCATATCCGGAGTCCTTTGCCTGTATTTCTCTTCAAATATCCTTGGTGCTGCTCTTTTCGTATTGGTTAGTTTTGCTCTTTCCTTTATATAAATATTACACCATATTAAATCTCTTTTCCTTTCCCCTGTCCATATTTCTTCTTCAGATGACTCCTGATCTTCTTGCTTCTCCTGATTCTGGGGAATCACTCCATCATGCTGAGATGTAGTCTGTGTTAGACCTTCTACAATTAAATCCTTCACTTTGCAGGCACTCCACAGCTTCAACTTCTATTTCTTTAACTTCTGCTTTGCTAATCTTCTTTTCCACATTCCATCTTTGTGATATTAATTTTTTATTGTGAAATTTTCCGGGCCTATATTAGATTATCGAACTTTTGTAAGTTTGAACACCATATGGTCGACACCATATGTTCGAACTCTTAAAAGTTTGAAAATCAAAAAAAGAAAAAAACTGAAAAAACCTACCTGAAAGGTTAGGCAGGGGGCACCCCCCACTCTTTAAATATACTAACTCTGAGATCGCACTACAGTGCAGACAATGGAAAATTTCCATTTCCGCACTGTATGGAGATCTCCATTGAAACATTCAAATATTTACATGTTCGATCATATGGTGTTGACAATATGACATTCGAACATGTAAATGTTCGACAATGTAATATAGACCCAAGCTTTCCATATCTGGATGCCTTTGCCTGTATTTCTCTTCGAATATTTTTGGGGCTGCCTTCTCTATGTCAGTTAACTTGGCTTTCTCCTTTGCATAAATATGGCACCATATCAAATCTCTCTTTCTTTTCCATGTCCATATTTCTTTTTTATTATTTTTCAAATATCTCTAAGTTTTGTTGTTTATATTTTTGCACTTCCTCAGATGCTTCTTTTTCCAAACAGATCAAAGTTTCTTGATCTATATACTGTTTTTCAAAAATATGTTGTATTAATGAACACAAATTTTTATTTGAAGCTTCTGACAGTTTTTCCTGATGAAGTATTTTTCTTTCCTCTAATTTCTCTCTTAATCATTTTGTATATCTTGGGTCTGGAAATTCTGGGCTTTTTACATAATAGTAACAATACATAATTTCTTTCTTATCCTCAATAGTCCACTCTATCGTCTTTATGGCTCTTCTCTGGCCTATCATTTTTTTGTGATTTTTGTGGACTGCTACTTCCTTCTACAACAGCAGGGCCATCCTCTCTACATCAGTGGGGCCATCCTCTCTTCAACAGGGGGGCATCCTCTCTACAAGAGGGGGGCCAGCCTCACTACAACAGGGGGCCATCCTATCTACAACAGGGGGGCCATTCTCTCTACAACAGGGAGGCCATAATGATTCTTTCCATGACCTTGCAGATAAAGCAAGTCACGCTTATGGGCCTATGATTCTGACAGTCAGATGATGGTCCCCCTTTGTGCAGAGGGATTACTGTTGTTGTCTTCCATTCCACTGGAACATAGCCAGTTCACAGGTTGTGGTTAAGCAAGGATCCAAGTGGGTCTGCTAGGTCATGTTTTATGTTGTTTAAAAAGCAACCTAGGATGTTGTCTGGTCCCATTGATGCCATGTATTTGGCCTTGGAGAGTGCTAAGATGACCTGCTCTCTTGAGATAATAGGATGAGGAATGCTGGCAGGTATACTTTGGGGAAAGGCTGCAGTGGACAGTGTGGTGAAGTTTGCTCCAAATCTGTCAGCTAGCAGGTGAGTTATTACTTCCAGTTGAGTATGGGTGCTGCCATGCAACATAGCTGGGTATTCCCTTTTAGATTTTGGACATAGTTAAAGAAGTCTTTCACTTCCAAGATGGTTGTACATTGAGTGGCAGCTTGACTCTGACTGTCCCAGTGTGAGGGCAGAGAGTCGTCGGAGAGGGCTGGTGGACTTTTGTGTTTATGGGTATATTTCAGTAGTTGGCTGGTGAGTATGCTGCCTGGATGCCAGGAGGGAGGAGGTGCAGTGTGCCTGGAGGGAAATCGGCTGTGGGGAGTGGGGGGGTGCTGATAGGGGTAGGTTCTGCAGCTGTTCAGAGGGGAGCAGTGTGGCCTCCCAATGTGACTTCCAATAACCTGCAGGAGGATGTGAGACAACTGCACAAAGACCTAATTGGAGTAGGTGGGGCACTGGTGGAGTCTGTCAGAGTGGACAACAGAAGGCTGGAAAGGGTGTAGGAGGCTTTGGACAGATGTTTAGATGGGGTGGTGGAGCTGCAGGGGTTGTGGATTGGAGTGAAGAAGAGGCTGGCTGTGTGTGGGACTGCTCAGGAAGAGATGTTTCAAGGAGTGGTGGAATTGCAGGGCAGAGCACGTGGGGATAACCTGGGATTTTTGGCCATACTGAGGAGGCTGGAGGAAACAGACTGCATTGATTTTATGGAGGCATGGATGGGTGGCTAGACTGGTGTTCCACGGTGGGAGTTGTTGGTTGGTGCATCATGTGTGTGCTCAAAACCTGGCTATGAGAAAACAACCTAGACCATGAATAGTAAGGGTTAAATCCTGCCAGTGCATGGGGGGGGTGATTCTGTGGCAGAGGGAAAAGGTGCTGGAAGTGTGAGACAGCAGAGTGTTTGTGGAGAATGATTACTCATTGTACATCAGGCAGGGGAGGAGTGGATTCATTCCATTGTTCGAAGACTGTTGGGATGCAGGTGTGAGATTCAAACTGCTGTGCAAGGCTATTTTCGGGATGTTCTTCCCTGGAGGGACAAAAATCATCTTTTGGTAAAGTGCATGCTAAACAGGAAATGTAGGGGTTTGTGAGGTGAAGGGTGAGATGTGGAACAGGGGAAATTTTGCTTCTTGTTCTTCTGGTGGTGGAGACCACAGAGAGACTGTGCCTGTGAAGCTTTTTCCACTGTTTCAACTAAGGGTGTTGGGGAGAAGAAGGAGGGCACGAGAGTTGACTGGAAGAATTGAGAGTGCATTGGAGTTGGAGAAAAGACAGGATTTAGGAAATGGAGATGGACAGTGATGGAGCCAGTGGCTTGATGTAGGATTGCAATGCAGCATTATATTTGTGGGATGTGAGGCAACAAGAAGGTCTGGAGTTAGTGGATTTTTTGGGAGGGTTGTTGGACTTGTGGGGACTCTGGGGTGTGTGCCATGCTTCATGTCATTGGTGTTTGGGGGGTGCTTTGAGGAGGGAAAAAGTGGTGAGAAAGTTGGTTGTAAGTAAAGAAAACATTTTTTTCTTGATGGTGCTATTTTTGTGGTGTATGTGTTTCTTTGCGTTTTCTCAGTTATTTTTAAGTGTAATTGGGATTGTAAATATGTACTGCTGTTCTTTTTTTCCTTTCTTTCTCCCTTCTCTCTTTCTTCTTCTTCTTTAGTTTTCAGGGGTGTGGACACTGCCGTGTAGAAAAAAGGAGATAGGGGACCTGGTTGAAACAGCATGACAAAGGAAGGGTTGATGTGCTTTTTCTCATTCTTGCATGGGGGAAACACTGGAATAAAGACCTTAGACTGATTTAGTAATGGGTTTTAAGAAAGAGCAAGTGGGTAAAAAAGAATGTTGAGTATTATGAGGCTTTTTTAGTACATAAATATATGCTTAGTAGCAATTCTATATCTGGCCCTCATGTTTCCATGGAAACAATCTGATAAAGAGAAATTGACTTTTTCTCATGTCTCCATGGAGACAATCTGATAATGAGAAACTGGCTGTCTGGTTCTCATATCCCCATGGAGACAATCTTATAAAGAGAAATTAGTTACAATCTGGTGGAGAGTGATTGGCTTGGAAAAAAAAAAGAAAAAAAAAAGGCTGGTTAGGAGATAATGTTCACTGAAAGCATTCAGGGGTTTTCCCAGTTGGAAGAGCTATAAAGATAAGGCAAAACTAGTTAGCACTTAGAAGAAGCACAGGCTGCACCATGAGTCTTAGCATGGATAACCTTTCTTTTAGGTTAACTCAAGTTTGTGAGTGTGACTATCACTTTGGGATATTGTTCCTGTTAGGAGGGTAAAACTTCAATATTTGAAAATCTACATAGTTTTGTATGTTAGTATTAAACTAATATGTTTTAGGGGGCTATTAGGGGGTTGTTTGTTTGCTTTGTTTGAGGGCTTTCAGTAAAAAAAAGTATTTATGAAATGTGACATAGGCTCAAATAGATATGACAAGAAACACAGCTATATAAAAATTCAACCTGACAGAGTATGCATGTAACACAAAAGCTAGAATTAGACATTTAACAAAAATGTGTTATATGTAAAATGTGGGAATAATAACTTTTTAATACAATGATACTTTCTGTAATGTCTTTAAATGTCAATAGTCTCACTGATAAATACAACAACAAAAAGAATAGTGAACTACATTAAAAATATAGAGTAGAAACATTTATGTTACAGGAGATACACTTGGAAAGTGCTGAACATGTGAATTTGATAAAGAAAGGTTTTCAGGTTGGTTATTCAGCAGAATATTTGGGACAAAGGAAAAGAGGAATACTTATATCAATTGCAAGAGGAGCTCCAATAGTGATAACAGAGGTTAAAAAAGATAATGATGATAGATTTGTAGTGCTAAGGGGCTACTGACAAGGGAGGAGAATTACATTGGTATGTATTTATATTCCACATAAAAAACTGCTATAATGGAGCATAAGAAAATTCTGGGAGAAATAATCAGTTTTCAGCAAGGAATATTACTTATAGGTGGGGACTGGAATTTGATTTGCAGCAGTGAAGATGTGTCTGGGGGACTCAGAAGGGAAAGTATAACAAAGGAGGGTAGAGTTTTAAAGAAATTTATGAAAATATTTGGCATGGAAGATGGGTGGCCGCAGTGGTGCAACGGTTGGCATTGTCACTTCACAGAAAGAGGTTCTCTGGTTCGATCCTCGGCTGGGGTGCCTTCTGTGCAGAGTCTGCATGTTCTCCCTGTGGTAACATAGATTTCCTCCGGGTGCTCCGGTTTCCTCCCACATCCAAAAGACATGCTGTAGGTGGATTGGACACTCCAAATTGGCTCTAGGCGTAAGTGTGCGTGTGTGCCTTCTCTGGAAGGTTGGGTGCCGGGCTGGCAACTCGACACCATAAAAATTCCACTGCCAATCATGAGCAGACAGGTGATCTGCTGTGGTGATCCCTAGCCGGGAAAAGCCAAAAGAAGAAGAAGATTTGGCATGGAAGATGTGAATTCAATAACAGGAGTTCAGAGTGAATTTACATATTATTCCCCAAGGTATAAAAACTGGTCTAGGCTGGACAGAATTTATATTTCACAAGAACATGTGCATTTAATTGAAGGTCTTGATACACACCCAATAATTATTTTAGATCATGCACCGATAATAACTAAAATAAAAACACAGAATAATGAAATAAAAATGAGACACTGGTGCTTTCCCACCTATCTATTGAAAAGAGAGGAACTTAAGGAATGGGTAGTGGAGATTATTCAGGAACTATTCGAGAAGATAGAAATCACTTCTGAAAATATAACTAGAGAGTGGGATAAAATTAAGGTGGAGTTTAAAAATAGGGTAGAAATAAGAGAAAAGGAGCTATGGTTAAGAAGTAACAAGAATTATTTAGAGGGACTGACAATTGTTAAAGTATTGCAGAACAGGGGTGTCTCACAGAACAAGAAGAGGATCAATTGCAGAATGCTAAGCAGAAAATAAGGGAGTACCTCGATAATATACACGAGTTTAGAAAGACTGCTGTTAAGCAACTATTTTTTGATAATAACACTAGAGCAAAAAACCTTCTAATATAACAACCCAGACCTAACGGAAAATAAAAAGGGCTGTCCCCAAGCTTAGGGACCCTAAAATAAGGAAGGTAACAAGAGATCCAGTAGAGGTATTAGAAATATTTCAGAAGTTCTATGAAAGTCTGTGTAAACTAGAGAAATATGACAATCAAGAAAAGATACAAATGGAAATGTTTATGGAAGAATTAAATATGTCAAGGTTATAGGTAGATGACTTAATTTCTAATGGTTAGGATCAGAGGAAATGAGATAAAAATTATGACGTATAACCAATCTACAGGAAAGTCCCCAGGAATAGATGGTATTCCTCTGGAAGTTTGGAAGCTAGGAGGGAAAAAAACGATAACGATCTGGAAGGTTTTGTTTAACAGTATTTTAAGAGAAGTACCAACATCCTGAAAGAAAGCAGTGGTAGCTGTAATGCCTAAGGAGGGTAAAGATCCATCAGATCCAACTTCATACAGGCCTATCTCAATGCTAAACTATGATTATAAAGTGTTCATGTTGATAATGGCTAAACGAATGGCAAAAGTAAAGCCAAAATTGATAGATATGGATCAATGTGGTTTTGTGTAGGGGAGACAAACATTTGACATTAACAGAACATTAATGATCCACATGGTAGCAGAATGTAAGAAAATACCCATTGTTGGTAGTGGGTCTTGATGCAGAGAAAGCATTTCACAGAGTAAGATGGGACTTTATGAGCAGGGTAGTGGAAGTATTTGTAGTTCCTGCAAAAGGTTGATTAGGAGGATATATGAGGAATTGGAGGTGAAAATTAAAGGGGGTGGGGTCCTCTGATAATTTCTGCTTGAGCAGAGGAACCATGCCAGGGGTGTCCTCTTCCCCTTTGTTATTTGCTTTATATTTAGAACCATTGGCAAGGAAAATAAGGGACTTAGAAATTCAAGTATATAATTGGTATGGTAGTCAAGAAAAGCTGGCTCTATTTGCAGATGATATTATTTTATACCTAACAAAACCAGAAAGAGACATTACAGTGTTGTGGAACATTTTGAAACAGTTTAAAATCTATTTGGCATACAAAATTAATGAAGCTAAAACAAAGGCAATAGCTGTAAATTATGTACCAACATATGAATTGGCTAAGCAATATCCATATTTATGGGGACATGACAAAATGAAGTATTTAGGAGTATTGATTAAAAATGATTCTGGTGTGACAGCTAAGGAGATGTGGGAAGAGACTAAACAAAAGATGATACAAAAACTGAGAAAATGGAAGCTTTGTTATATGGATATGGATAGTAAGATGCAAGCAGTTAAAATGTTTTAGTCCCATTAGTCTAATACACATCAGGCATATTTTTATCAACCAGAGAAGAAGCTGTAGATAGCAATTAATAAAGAGCTGAAGGACTTTATCTGGGAAGGGAAGATGTCAAGAGTCAAGTGGGATAAGCTGATTCTTCCAGTAGAACAGGGCAGACTGGGATTATCCAATTTTAAGGGGTATTTCAGAGCTGCACAGTTAAGGCTCCTATACACAGCACAAGCAATTATAATTCAAAGTGGAAAGGGATTATGATGAAATGGGGGGGGCTCAAGAAATAAGGAGAGACGGGGATTTGAGATGCAGGCCTTTAAGGAGAATAACAATAATCATACAATATATTATATTTATAAAGTAGCGCAAAGTATCCTAACACATAAGCCAACACTGGAATGGAGAAAGGAGATTCTGCCAATAGGGATTACTGGAATTAGAGATATAGACAATAGGCAGGAGTGACCTGGGATTTATTAGAGAAAACTGGCAAAGGAACCAAGGTATTGGGAGCAAATAAGAGAAGAAAAGGTGATAGAATGGGAAAACACCAATAATTTATTTAGACTGCAGGTTAGAGATTATCTTCCCTATCAAGGATTGATATCAGAGTATAGGCAAACAGAAAGAAATCAGGGTTCGTAAATGAAAGATGAGCACTAGTAGAGTTGTTTAGTGAAATCTAGAACAGAAGCTGCCATTAAAAAATGAATAATTAATAGAGCATATAAAATATTACATGATAACTATGAGAATCAATCAGTGGCGATTAGAAAGGATTGGGAAGAGATATTGGATAAGCAATTCACAAAGAAACAATGGAAGAATATATGTATGTCTCCCAAATATGCACCAAAATCTAGAAGGTTTCAGATTTTTGCTTGGAAATGTTTATATAGATATTTTTATACCCCAAGAAGACTCCAGAGAATTTTTCCTCTGGTCAATAGCAAATATTGGAGGTGTAACGAGGGAGAAAGAGGTAATTGGGAACATATTTTGTGGGAGTGTTGTGAGTTGGCAAACTTTAAGGATTCCCTGCATGATACATTGTCGGAGATGCTGGGTGGGCAGACTGGTGTGATAAGGGAGATGATTTTTCTGAGCTATGATACAGAATTGGAATTGCCTAGACATAGTAAGACCTTGCTCTGTTTAATTATGGTGTCTGCCAACAAAGCAATTACTAAAAAATGGAAATCAAAATCTAAACTAGCTATACTAGAAGTAGTGAATATAGTGACAGAGATAAAACAAATGGAACTGAGATCTTTATTAAAGGGTAGGAGTGAACTACATAGGAAAAAAATGTGAAGTGTGGGAACAATACATACAGGGGAGGAATGAGGTTTAAAAAAAGCCATGACTTAAATGAGCTACGTAATGTTTGATTGACAATGATTGGGTAGATTATAAGTGATGTATAATGTTTGCAACTGGGAGTGTGTCAGTATGGTTTTTGATGTAAAATGCTTGCAACTAGGATTTTGATGTTGTGGTTTGTTTTTATTTATATAAATCTTTGATTGCCTATGTTGTAAATGATGGTTTAATAAAGATGTTTCTTGGATACTCTTGGACTGACACCATAAGCTAAGCCAATTGTTAAAGTCAGTCATTTTTGTTTGCACTGTGGGATCATCCACAAGGTAGAATGCTGCTTACAGCTAGGCTTATACCTACCTATGACACATACGTTGAGAGCTCAATCATGTCTCTCTTCATATATTCCAGTGAGGTAAGTCTCAAGGCATTCACCACGACATGGACTATGATGGAGTCATATCAGTACTTGTGGTTGAGTGACTTGACAGATCGTGGCACCTGATAGACAGCTAACTATAACCCATTCCTTATACAGCCTGGTGAAGGAAACATCCGTATGTCTCCCAATGGAGCCACCTATGACCAATACATTGGGTTTTGTGCTGTTATGCTTTATGGGCTTATTTGCTGAGACACTGGTGTATGTTTGTTTATGTGCCGTGGTTGTTTGTCACATTGTTATATGTGTAAGTGGTTTCCATTTGGAAGACCTCTGATCTTTTGATACCTTCACATATGTGGATTTATGTGTCATGTCCGTATTTAGTGTGGGAAGTGTGTGTGTGTGCTGACAACCTGTTCTGCATTCAAACTGTCCTTTTGGGAGAGTCTTGCCTCCAATTTCATAGTTGAACTACATCTCTCACACAAAGTATTTGCTTGTTTCAGGAGTAACTGGTTGTCAGCATACATGAGAAAATTGCTATATTGACTCAGGATGCCAATGACTATCAGACTGGCCACAGAGATGATGGAAAACTGTCTGTCCATGATGGCAGGCTCACTCTTACTGTATGTTTTATTAGGGAATGGATTCATTGGACAGGACTGTGCTGGTAGTGCCAAGACTACAGGAGGGACCTATACTTTGTGTATGCTAAGGTTGATCAATAAGGCAACACTGCTCAGTGTGCAACTGAGTTGCTCCTAGAATAGCAGAAAAGTTTGGAAGGGCTTTACTGACAGCTGTTTAGGGAAAAACTGAGCTTATAGGTTTCTGTGTTTATACAGGCAACTGCTAACTGCCACTGCACGAAGAGCAGTACTACAAAAACGCAAGCCTTAAATATGAGTAAATAGAAACATGTTTTAAGTTAACTACCAATCAGGAAAGCACACAATAAGCTTCCCACCAGCTCTCCCCAACTCAGACAGGTTAGAGCAACAGACTTCTGCCACAAGACTGCAGAAAAAACACCTTAATGTAGAATACCTGGTTTGCAGCCCAACTGTAACAATGCCACACAAACTACCTAGAACAGCCCTGCAACTAAGAGATAAAATGTAACACAATGCAATTAACTACTTCAAGCAGCAGTAGAAGAATGTTTTTTTTTTTTGCTGTAAAGTGTAAAAATAACAGTAAATAACTTAAGAGACTGCTAAATTAAAGTCACATTATATAAGAGCAGTGCAAAAAATTAAAAAAATATATTTCTTTTTGTCTTTTTCGGTAGTGGATTTCTCCAGGTGAAAACAGATTCTCAGTAATCAGTAGCAAAGTCAACTGTAGAATAGCTGGTTTGTAGCCCAGGTGTTACAAGACCACACAAACTAACTACAACAACCCTACAATTAACAGATACAATGTAATACAGTGCAATTAACTAATTAAAGCAGCAGACAGTACAGTTTTTTTTGAACCTGCTGAAGTACAGTGATGGTATGTAAGAGAAGTGCAAAAAAATACTCAAGTCCTTTTGTGTGGTTCCCAGCTCAGATAGACCAGGTAAACACCTACTGGCACTAGATAATAATCCCAGTCTTCCTAATGTAAAAAACACAATAAAGGAGTCTCCGGAGTGAAATGGTACCACAAACAAAATTAAAGATACGGATACAGCAGTGTACTTTAAACAGCTTATAAAAGTGTGATTATTCAATAAAAGCTGGTCGCAGGCCAGATTACTGTCTACAAATGTTCCCAGATTGCTAACTGTTGGGTCAGCTCTTAGGGGTGTTTTATCAATGGAGTAATTAGCTTAGGTAGACAATTTCCCAAAGGGCAGTATAATGCATTTCTTCTCTCTGAGTTTTAATCCACGACTTTGACACCAGTCATTTGTTTGTGTTAGACCCTCTTGCAGGATGTTGGTGTCATGGGGGAAATCTATGATAGCTCCCAATTTACAGTCACATGTGAACTTGGTGAGCCAGAGGCCTTTGACATTAGCCTTGTCTTCCAAGAAGTAGTTGCCAAAAAGGAATGGGCCCAACATAGAGCTGTGTAGTAGTCTGCTGGTGAACAATCTCCTGGTGAAGTAGATCCCACCGATCCTGACTTTTTGAGTCCTATCTGTGAGCCACCCAGCAATCCAGTGAGTTCTTTAGAGATTTATGCCTAGTTTTAAGAGTTTGTTAACACTACCTGAGTGAGGTATTGTATTGAACACCCTGGCCAGGTCAATGTAGGTGACATGCATGATTTTCTCCTCATCCATAGCCTTGGTTACCCTTTCAGTGAAGTCTACCAGGTTGTATAGGCAAGACTTTCCCTTAAAGCCAAACTAGGATGTGCCCACTGATTGTAGGTTGCCAATGTCCTTGTTGATCATTTCCATGATAACTTGTTCCACGACCCTGCATATGAAACTTGTCATGTTGATGGGTCTGTAGTTCCTGGGGTTGGATCATTTTCCACCCTTATGAAGAGGGATGACTGTTGCTGCTCTCCTTTAACCTGGCACATAAGATGTTTTGAGGCTGTAGTTGAGTGTCTCAAGTGGTCCTGCTAGATCATGTTTTAGGCTATTTAGGAGGCAACTGGGGATATTGTCTGGGTCCATTAAAGCAGTGATTTTAGCCTTAGTGAGTGCTTCTAGGACCTGCTCCCTGTTGATAGCTGGGGAAGGATATGCTAGAAGGGATTTCACAGGGGATAGGCAATGAGTGTGGGGGGGGGGTGAAGTTAGGGCAAAATTTGTCATCCAGTAAACTCACTATGTCACCCTGGTCAGTGAAGGTTGTGCCATTTTCCACCAGTTCTGCACGCTGCTGACTGTTATCTTTAAAGCTCCTCACATAGCTGAAGAAGGTCTTTTGATTTTCCTTAGTCTGGGAGGCTATTCTGAGCTTGTAATAGATTTTGTTTTACTTTATTAGACCTGTTATTTTCTTGTTTAGGTGAATCAGGGAACTCTTGTCTCTAAAACAGTTGCTCTTTCTGATTTTGGCCATGACTTTTTTCCTTTTGTTATATACCCTGTTAAGGTAATTCCACCAGTGGGGAAGGGGTTGTTTTTGGTGTTAGATTTGGATTTACTTCTGGTAGGTTTGGTAGCCTTAGTGCAGCCCTTTACATATTTGTACAGGTTTTCTGTAAATAATTCAGCATAGGTATCTGTGTTCTCGGGGTTTGGAGGAGCCATGAATTTTGACAAACTGACCCTTAATACCATGTAGTTTGCTTTAGAATTGTTCCTAACTGTTACAGGTTTACTTGGATTTTCCAGAGTGAGTTTTATTTCAAGGGAGACAGCTTTATTGTCCAACCTCACCAATGAGGATGTATCATGGGGGGAAGGTGCAACACTCTCCCATGTTGGTATTAGGACCAATATGTTTGATCCTCTGGTTAGAGTGTGCACTGGGCCATGGTGTTTGAACTGATAAACTCCTGAAAATGTTGTGCCTGTGAGTTAGAGGCAGTGTGCATTTCCCGGTCTACAGAAGATAGTTAAAGTCTCCCATGAATAGCGTATTTCCTTTGATGGTGAGCGGCTCTAGTAGGTCTTGGTAAGAATTGTGAGCTTTGTGGGTTACAGAATATGACCTGTAGCTGGCCAGGACATGATAAGGAACCTTGTCTATGAAGACTTAGACATGGATGAACTCCAGGGCATCATTCTGTTTAACCAGCCTGGAGTTGCATTTATTGCTAATGTAGATCGAGACACCTCCACCTTTAGCACCTGTCTGTGCTGCTGTTGGTCTAAATGTGTGGAAAGCACTCTAGCCTTCCATTGCCAGAGTACTTTCTGTGGCTCTAAACCAAGTCTCAGTAACAGCACAGATGTCTACATTCTCCATTGTAAGGAGAGCTTATAGGATGTGGAGTTTCTTATTTCAAAGCATTGAGCAGTAACACCTTAAGGTTGCTTTGAGTTTGTTTCTTTTTAGTATATTGGTAGTTTTGTCACTTTGACATTCCCTAAAAAACTCTAAGGAGTGGATCCATATTTAGTCAGTATCTGAAAGCCTAGGGGAGACAGGTGCAGACCATCCTTGGCAAAGCAACATGGTCTGCCAACAATGTCCTCCTATGCTGACAAATATTAGATTCCCCTGGAGTGACACCAGAAACTAAGCCAATTATTAAAATCAGTCATATTCTGGTCATACTGTGGCATTATCATTGGTTGATGTACTATTTGCTCTAGACAAAAAACATAATAAAGGTGATATTATTGCAATATTATTACAGGGTATGAGCAATTCATATCTTAGATCTCCATAGATAAATATATGAATCATCCATAAGAATACCATTCTGTAATGCCATTATGTATTTCAGCTATGCAATGCAGTCAAGTCAGATCTGACTCCTGTAGTGACCCCTTGAAAAGCTGTCACCATCAATGGAGTTTATAGGTTCATAGGCTCATAGGTAGGTACTAGGCTATTGGCCCTAGGGCCTACATAAGCCTAGCCAAATGGTACCCTAGCTTTTGCCACCCAAGAAAATTATTTTCCTGTGCCCCTGTTGAGCATGGCCACAGAAGTGATCCCCAGGGTGAATTTCCTATCTCCCATCCATTCATCAAGATTTTTTTTGGAGTGCAAATGAGGAGCTTTGTTTGAAATAGATAGGTAGTTTGTTCCAGAGTATGGGAAGTCTCTGGGACAGGATTCTATCCCTCCAGCATGTTCTGTTTATTGTGGTGACAATGTTTAGGTCCCCTAGAGCATGTAGCTCGGAGGGATTGGGATTTCTTTAAGTGGAGCATGTCCAACAGCTCTGGGTTTGTCATAGCTTTGTATGTTAGGCAGAGATCGCCTCTGAGTAGGAGATATGCGATGGAGTAAAGCTGGAGTTTTTTGAGACAGTCTGTGTAGGGCATCTGTTTGAGGCTGGTAATCCTCTTTGTGAGGTATTTCTGCTACCTTTCCAGTTGTTGTAGATGTCTTGTGAGGTACATACCAAAAGGGGCGCTGTACTCTATAATGGGTCTAATGAGTGATGAGTAGAGGGGAACAATGTCCTCTTTTTTTCCTGGATGAGAAGCCTTTTGTGATGAGTTGTGCCACGTAGAAGGATTTCCTGACTACTTTGGCGGTGATTATCAAAGGACAGACTACTGTCCACCTGTGTCCCAAGGTCTCTTATCACTGTCCACCTGTGTCCCAAGGTCTCTTATCACACTTTCAGTGTTAAGTAGACTACTGCCTATGTGGTAGTTCATGGGTACAGAGTTTTTACCAAAAGGGATGACAATGCACTTTTTGGCATTGAGCTTGAGGCCATGGCTTTGACACCAGGCATCTGTCTCAGTGAGGCCCTTTTGTAGGATTCCACATCATTAGGAGTTTTGATTATGGCTCCTAGTTTGCAGTCGTCTGCAAACTTCGTTAGCCGAAGACCTTCTGTATCAGCCTATACTTCAGACAAGTAGATACCAAACAAGAGAGGACCCAGGACAGAACCCTGTGGTACTCCACTTGTCACTGGTCTGAAGTTGGATTTGGAGTCTGCTACTTTCACTTTAAGGAATGAAAGCACATTGCCATGCCTTTCTTCTATAACGTGCACACACACACACACACACACACACACACACACACACACACACACACACACACACACACACACATATTTAGAGTTGCCAATCTGCCTACAGCATGATTTTGTGATGTAACAGGAAATTTGAGGACCTAGAAAAAGCCTCTTGAATATGGGGAGGATATACAGACTCCACACACAAGACACCCCAAGCAAGAGCCAAACAAAAGAATCTGCTGCTGTGTGGTGACAGTGTTACTCACTGTGCCAATATGCAATTACAGTGTTTAAAATGAAATATATATTTTTTAAATGACACCATCGTATAATTTGCATTCCAGTCTTATTCCTTCTTTCCATAATGATGTGAGTCAGTAGGTACTAGACATACAAACAACCTTGAATGTGCTGCCATTTTGTAGTACATGATGTGAAGGTATTCTGTGCCACATTCAGTATTTAGGGCATAAGAAGAGGTAGAAATATGTACAAGTGGTGAAAGATGGGCTTGTTTAATTTTTATTGCAATTTTTTTGGGGGGGTTGTTAAAAATAGGTAATGATAATTTAAATTTAAAAAAATGGTGAGTATATATTTTTATACCCACTCAGAATTTTGTTTCTGCGCAGCTACTGAGCTATTTGGTGAGATATGATGCCTTTCTCCTCCCATATAAATAGAAGCCCCTGCTGTATACTATAGAAATAAAGAGATTTTTACACAGTGTTCTTTGAAGTTTAATTCTTTGCAGGGATGCCCCAATGCAACAAGATCTTTGGTACTTAGGCTGAAGCAGCAGCAGTGGGTTGGTCTGTGGTAAGTGATCTGAAGCATTGTCAAACTGGTCAAGCTATAGATATGTCGATACTTTGAATGATATACTGTTCCCCTTTGAAACGTACTGTTCAATGTTAAAGAAGACATCTGATCCTCAGCAGAGTATGGAGGAGAGGATGGTAGACTTTTTAAGTGACTTGACTTTATGTCAAGTAACATAATCAGGATGGGAATGCTGGGGAATGTACTTGTGGGCAGTTACTTTAACCGAGTGCTGCCATTACATCCTGGAAACTTTATTATCATTTTTACTGATAAATCTGGATAATGTTGTTATTTCATTCCAAATGTGCATACTGGATGTGTTTAACCCCACCGCTAGCACCTTTTTTTCATGGATTTGTCAGCTCATTCCATAGAATTCCGACCCGTGATCAGGGTTAAGAGTTTAAGAACTATTGGTAATGAGAATAGAAATCATTCTGCAGTTTTGAATAAAAAGACTAAGCTGCAGAATGCTAAACTGCAGGATCACTGGCATAAAAATTAAGATTCATACAAATCTAATAAAGGAGTCTTTAGTCCACTATAAGATAGAGCTCAAAACTGATAGCCCTGAGAACAGAACTTGATGTAACTATCTTCATATGACTGGATTGCTAGAGGTGGAGGACTTGAATTCAGATGGAATTAATAAAACGATCTCTGCATCTCACTTAAAAAAAATTGCCCTCGCCTGAGCAGAGAGAGCATTCAAAATATACAGCAAAACCTCTACTAACATGTAGGAGTTGTAAAGAAATATTCAGGATGTCCCACAAGTTGAATATAACCCATAAATAGGGGCACTTTTGTCCATGTTTCCCTAGACTATAGCATTACACTGTTCAAAAACAGAAAACATTGTTAAAATGAACTAAAGTTTACTGTCTTCATCCTATGATAGTAGTAACATATTTCAGATTGTTAATGATATTAGTTGCATTTACAATGTATACTCTTTTCCACCATTTCTCATTGTATATATGTTTACTGTTAGGCTTACTATTTGCTGTTGTTGTTTTATTCTTTGTAAATCAAAAAGAAAAATCTGTGGTATCCCTCAAAGTCTCAGAAAACCCAGTATGCAACCTATGCTGAGTCAAAAACACACCAAGTAGAAATTTCACAGTGTGGAGAGTGTGAAGTTCACTCCTTGAAATATGTTATGCACCTAGTTCACTTATAAAAATTGAACTTTAAAATACGTACTACAAAATAATAAAACAGTAGGTAGTCCAGAGTTGTGTTAAAAATGAAATATCCTTTATTTATTTATTTTACATTTGTTGACCGGGATAGTCCGACTGAGCTGATACCCTTTTTCAGTGGAGGCCCGGGATTCATTGAAACACACAAACAAGTGATCCTAGCTGAGTATAATGAAAATCATTAAAGACATTTGTTATTTATATATAATCGGGTTATTTGGAGGAAGGAAGTGGTTACAGATGGTGGTTCTGTTAAGAGCAAATAAAGCATTAAACTCATTCCTTTAACCAAGTCCTCCTTCCCCTTAACACCATAGTGTACACTGAGAATGTGCTACCTTAGAACTGAAACTAAAAAAAAACTAGAAACTAATTAAAATATATAAGAACAGCTCATTAAGGCTAACCTACTAAACTCACTAACCAAATTACTAATTAATTAACTAACAAAAAGATCTACCACTAGATGTCTCTCAGAATAAATATTAGTAACTAATAAACTGAAACACTTTTAATAAAGAATACTTTTGTATCAAATAAATACTTCATCAGGTTTGTGTGTAAAAAACATATCCTAATATTAATGGACATGTGTATAAATCTACAAGTGAACACCTAAGTAGGCTAAAAACCATAGCTATAAATGCTAAATACAGTGAAAAATGTTAAAAATAAAGCATTAAGGCCATGGGATCTGTTCAAGTGTGGCATCTAACTAAGAAAGTACTTATTTTAAATGAGAAAAAGTATCAGGAAAACAGCACCAATGCCAGTTATTTTTATTGTAAAATATTTACAGTGTTTTATATTTGTTTATAACAATATTAGTATATATAATATTAGCATGTAATGTCAGCATTAATCAGTCCCATATCAGACTTTTAATAGTCTTTTAAACAGTGGGACAATTTTCTGAGTTCTAGTACGCTTTTTATGGAGCAATAATAATTAAGCCCCAGTTTTCTAAAAAAGTTCAGTTTCAGCTGCCACAGTAGATCACTTTTTTCTAAAAGATTAGGGATGTCTTCTCCCAGTTCCAAAAGTTCCACATGGTCAATAATTTTAAATTTAAAGCCAGTATGTCTTTTGTGAAGCTGCCGATACCGAACCAGTGCATTATTCTTGCACTTAGCTCTAATTTCAGAAAGATGGACAGAAATCCTTTTTTTAAATCTGTTGAGCATTTCCCCACATAAAATGCTTTACAGTCATTGCAGCTAGCCCTGTAAACCACCTGCATTGAATTACAGTCACCTCCTGTCTTGGTTTTAATCAGGTACTTTAAATAAGGGCAGAAAAACATGTCTTCCTCCTGTATGTGCTGACAAAAAAACACAGCTGGCTCCACATTTATTGGTGCATGTATCCAATGGTCTGGGCCTACCTTCAACCCAACTCCTGATGTTTCTGGCTTTCCTATTCACAAAGGAAGGAGCTTCTCTAAGGATGTCCATTAGATATGAGCTTTCAGTAATTATGTCCCAATTCTCTCTAATAATTATTAATGATGCTGTGATAGTCAACAGTAAAAGTCAAGATACAGCTGTCTTTAGATTTGTTGTACATGGATTTCTTTAAAACCCACCTATAAAGACTGTTAAGTGCAGTGAATTTGCACCTGTTAGTTCAATTATAGAGTCCTGAATGCTTCTTAACATATTGCATTCATGTCCCCTCACCAAAAATCATTTTCAGGATCATTTAGACTCTTAAGGAAGGGTTCCATTTTCATGGTGATCCTGGCCAACCTGTAGCCCTGGGACTTAACAATGTTATATTTTGTCCCAGTGGGATGGTAAGTCTTATTATATAGCAAGAGGTTTACTCTGGTAGGTTTTCTGTAAAGATCTGCATCCATTTTACCTTCTTCCAAGTCTTTAGTTATCTACATATCTAAGAAGACTGCCAATGTGAGGCTGTGGGAATAGATGAAATGCAGGCAGCTGGTGGTTTGATTCAGATAGTTGATAGAATCTTCTAATTTAGTACTGTCTACTTTCTACTCAATAAAGATGTCATCAAGAAAGTGCAGCTACACTGTGATATATTGCATGTATTCTATGTTATTAAAAACATAATCCTCCTACCACTTGCCCTGGGCTATGTTGGATAGCCTAGGGACTATAACTACCCCCATGGCTATAGTATAGTTATATAGTATATAGTTTATAGTAATTTCCATTAAACATAAAAAAATGTAGCTAATCTAAATGTTTACATGTTCTTTCATGCTTGTGCTGGTGCACCATTGTTGTCTATCCTGTACAAATCAATCACTGTTTCAATACAGTAATTATGTATAAGTATAGTATATAATGATTCAACATCTATTGTTAATAAAATACTGTCAGCATCAACTGTAATATTTTTTTATTTTCCTTAAAAATCATTAGTCTTTTATGCGTGAAATGTTCTTCTCAGAGAGATGTTGTAACAAAAATTCCAGGTAGATGGCAGCAGCTTTGGTCAGAGACCCCCTGCTTGTAACCACTGGCCTGTAAGGATGGTTTTCTCTATTTTACGTGCCTTAGGGAAGGTGTCTGTAGTTAGTCAAACAAGTTATCTGTTAACAAACCATCATCATAAATTGACATCATAGCTGTGTACCAGTTGTATGATGCCTTAATCTCTTCTAAAGTTAAAGATTCATGATAGTTAGTGCCATTCAATATTTCTTCTGTCCTCTGGTGTTACAGCTGCTGGTACCAGTAACAACAATACCCACCCCTTTGTCAGCCTTCATGACCTGTCGAGACTTATCTCTGCCTAGTTCTAACAATGCTTTTTTCTCACCTTTGTTAAGACTGTAGAACTTTCTCCATGCTGGTTTTTGCAGTACTTTCCTGATGTCCATTTCACATTTGACCTCAAAGGCTGTTAAAGTTTGGTGTAAGGGAGGACAGTGATTACTGGGTCTTTTTATTGTTTCTTCAATATTTTTTTTCTCAGTTGTATCAGATTTGCCTTAGTACAGAACTTGCAGAGTCAATTTTCTGACATAGGATTTTAAGTCATCCAGTACCTGTGCTGTGTCAGACCTGCAGTGGGGAATAAAAATTAATCCCTTTGAAAGCACACTAATCTCAATGTCATTAAGTTCCTTTTTGGAGTGGTTCCATACAACAGGGTAAGTTAATAGCATGGCTGGTTACTCTGTCTGGTTCTGGGTGCTGTGGTGTAGTTGGACTCCACCAAGTATATCATTTCCCACACTCCTGTCCATTGCTTGGTTCTCCAGTCTTCCCGAGGGACTCTGGCTGGGGTTGCAGATCATTGAAACTCTTCTTGTGCCCTTTAGAGTCTCAGGGGATTATAGTGGTAGTCTTACTAGTGACTGTGATAGCATTGTCCTCCTCTGGAGCTCTGACATTGGTCCTGGTAATGGTATTAGTACTGGTCCTGTTGTTGGTGTTGTGGTTGATGTCTGTCCTGATGGTAATGTCCCTCTTGGTGGTGTGGGTCTCAGAGTTCCAAATGCTCTTGGTAGCCATGCTGTCTTTGGTCTCAGTTGTCCTGTCAGTTCTGGATTTGGTGTTGGTTCCGGTTCAGCTGTTCCTCAACTATATCTCTCTGACAGTTATGGTCCATTCTGTGATTATGGCTCTGGTTTAGGTAACCCAGGGGACTTGGTTAAAGGAATGAGTTTAAAGCTTTTATTGCTCTTAACAGAACCATCCTCTGTAACCACTCACTTGCTCCAAATTTACCTGATTATATATAAATAATGAATGTCTTTAATGCTTTTCATTATACTCAACTAGGATCGCTTGTTTGTGTATTTCAATAAAGGATATTCCATTTTAACTCAACTGTGGACTACCCACTGTTTTATTATTTTGTAGTACATACTTTAAAGTTTGATTTTTATTAGTGAAGTAGGTGCATAATATACTTCAAGGAGTGAACATCACACCCTCGACACGGCAAAAGTTCTGCTTGGTTTATTCTTTGTAAATCACTATTTATCATTCATGTTGTGCTGCCTTTTGGCCCAGAAGGAAGCTGAAAAGAGTTTTCTGCCAGACCTCTAACCTTGTGAACAAATATCAAATAAATAAATAAATGCATACATACATAAATGTACAGTCTTGTTTTCCAAAGTCTGTCCCGATTATTCAGAAGGAATGCCAGAGCTGATGGCAACAGCTGCTGTAAAAAGGGGCTGCTTACAGTCTGTGGAAAAATGCATTACAGAGACATATTACCCATATTACAATGAGGAAAGATCTCGTTAACAGCTAATTTGCATGCGTCTGAATTGCCATTAACAACCACTAGTGCAAGTCCACACTTTCCTGTGGTGGTTAACACTAGCAGCACATGCATCCCGTTAAAACAGGCACACCCCCTCATTCTCTCGCTCTCTCTCACACACACACCTGTTACCTGTCCCTGCATTATTAGAATGTCCCTGATGTCTCGTATTTATTTGTCCCTAGCCTCATAAGGCACATATCCTTACAATCAGTCATTAATGGCAGATATTAGAGTTTCATTGCCTTAATGTTCATAGACTGCATATTGATACCAGAGGTGTTACTCTATTAAGTTTTTAAGTGAGTCCTGGTAATAGTTTAAATAATGTGCCTGGTGTCATAATCATCTAGTGTTTCTCCTGGCTTTGTACTGAAGCCTCTCTCCACTGTCCTTCATGACTCATTGTCTGTTGCAAGCACTGGATATGACAGACATTAGAGCTTTATACTTCTTATTATGAAAAAATAAAACCTTAACCTACACTGATGAATTAGTCAGTATAGTGAATTAATGCTTCTACTTTTAGTGTAAGGGGTACAAGGTTTGAAACTTTGTCCCCCATACACTTTACATTTTTTAAACACACAATTAATGTTTCCAAGTATCCCTGGTGTCTAGTAGTGGTGCAGAGAATTGATATCCTCTGAATGAGGTGGGACAGTGCAAAGTTTGAATCTTTTTCAGTGCCTCTGCAACATGCTATGAAGACTACCCCTGGTGTTTGGTGCCCCCCCCCCCTCAAAAAAATCTTTTGTACTGCAAACCTTGATTTTTTTTGTTTTGTAAGTGTCTTTAAGACATGTAACATAAAGTAACCCTGGTATCTAGTGTTCCACCAACCCTAAATGCCATTAAGGCATGATATGAAAAAGTTATCCCTAGTGCTAATATTCCACTCACCCCACATCTTGTCTAAGTGCCATTAAGACACAATTTAAATAGAATTTCCCTGGTGGCTTTAGCTCCCCATTTGACCCATGTCTTGTGCAAGTGCCTTAAGCCACAATGCAAGGAGAGTTCTCCCTGGTGTCTATTGCTCCCCCTGACCCATATCTTGTGTAAGTGCCATTAAAGCACAATGTAAAGAGAATTCTTCTGGTGGCTAGTGTTCCACCCCCATATTGTTTATTAGTGTAGGGAAGTGTGCAGGTATGACAGCTCCCCGGACCCAGTCACTCACACATTAACACACACACACACACACACACACACACACACACACACACACACACACACACACACACACACACACACACACAAACACCCCCCCCAAACACACTCACACACACCTACCTAACCTACCCCATCTCTAACCCCCCTACAGCGACCTCCCAGGCAGACATAACATCATACATACACTCACACATGCAGCCACATACATACACACATACACCACCCCCCAACACATCCTTTCTACTAAACTCCTCAGCACTTACCTGTACTATGATGGGTGAACAGGACTTTTTTTCCATGTTCATTAAAATGAGTAGTTGTGTTATTTTACACAAACAATTGATTTACTGAGTAAATGCCTTACCACAGGCATTTCTGGGTGAGTACACATAATAGCATATTCCCCTCCCCTGGAATGCCTCATTAGCATTTACCATGTTTGTGAAGACATCCCACCATGGCACATGCAGATTTTCATACTAAAGCACTGTGGTAGTACTCTCTCTGAATCAGAATGTGTTACCAGGAGTGGTACACCTCATATACACCTCGCAGTAAGTTTTCTGAACTGTCCCCTTTGTACATTCAGAAACATGGACAAAGGTTCCATTTCAACTTTTCCACTGAGGAAAACTAACAAGGACTCCCTATGCAGCAGCATAATGAAATGGAAAGGGTGGGGCTTTAAATATAAGCTCAGTCTATCTGTTGTCACCCTATGAAATCTCAAGAGAAGAAGAAGAAGAAGAAATCCAAAAGGACTAACCTAAATAATCCCCTGCAGTGTTAGGCATTTCTACCTTCTTCAGTTTAGCAAGGGCTCAAGTTTACGCCTATAACTCACATTTTTTTTCAGCTGTTAGCTGATATAGTTGAAGAAAACTGCCTGGAGGAAGAACTGGACTTCACTAGCCCATGTCCATTTGTGAAAGAATTGGAGCTGTTTGAGAAAGAGCAAGAAAGAGCTGCCCTAATTCACACGGGGTCAGCAGTAATCTCAGACTTATCTCCCACCTGACTCTCATGTTTTACCTTCTTATGCACCCTTTGGTTCTTTGAGCTTTAATTTTGGGTGCCTTGGTGGTAGCAATTTTGTTTCAGTTTCTCTTTCATTCTCTGACTTAGGAACTGATTGTCTAACTTTATTATTTCAATGTGCGTTTATGCATTATAGTTCATAGGGTTAGCTATGCGAGGGTGTTGTTATTGTGTTATTAACTGTTTTAGTTGTGGAGTTGTCTGTCAGGGGATGGACTCAGTTACTCTTCCGTGACTACATCACTGGGGAAGTAGGCTATTTCCTTAGTGACCTTTTGAATACAGAGGTATGATCGAAAAGTATATTGTGGAAGATACTCCAAATGTACATTGATTTCTTTGTTGGGACTATTTCATAGCTTGCCCAGCACATGGTTCTGTAATAAGCATTCTCTCCTCTTCCTGCAATTGCCTGTGTACTCTTCACAGCTGAGCTTTCACAGTCAGCAGAGTGTGGGTAATAGGGTGGGTGATCTGTATGGGCAGGTTGGGACTACCAAACCCTTAATAAGGTCAAAATTTATTTTTTGTATTTAATATTCTGGCCTAACAAAACTAGGGGAATGTTTACAGAAGCTTAGAAACATAGGATGCTGAATTTCCTTGGGGTATCTTCCCCTTTCTTGACTTGATTCTCCAATTTAAGTCACTACTGAGTGACATGGACAGAAGGACATGATCCAAAGAACCCACTGAAAGATAATAATTGGAGAGCTCCTTCTGTCAGGGAATGCTACTGCTTATGGCAGTCTCTGCTCATTTGTTTTATATGCAGCTAAAAATAAGTGAAAATATGAACATTTCTTGTAAAGAGAGAAACACAACTTTTGCAGCTTCTTTTCAGTTTTAGTATTTTTTTCATTGCACAAGACTTGGTGATTGGTTATGTTGTTTGTTTTTATTTTACCACCTGAAAAGGTTATTGTTAGGGCTTTGCTCTCATTGTCATATTTCTGAACATAGGAACTTGGGAAATATAATACATTTATGAATGGTTATATTTAAATGTCATTAAGGGTGCATACAGTAGCATTTCAATTTGCCAAGAAAGCCTGGGTCATTGCTTTGTTTTCCTGGACTGTACAGCTGCCTTTCTGGCTTGACTTGCACATGACTCCACCACTGTAACAAGGTACCCTTTGGCTTTTGATACTCTGAGCAAGAAAATGTGAGTTTTTTAGCTTCATTTGTTCTATATGGTTATTATTTGAACTTATTAGAGAAATAATTCATAAAGTTGGTGTCACCAGTACCTTAAGTGTTGTTGCTGTCAATCAGAAGAATAGCACAGGTACAACAGTTTCCTTGATTGGGAAGAGATGAAATTCTGCTATGCCAGTGTTTTAGTCAGACTGAGGGAAGTGCAAGATCGGGTATTTTTTTATGAGAAAGAAAGTTGAAAGCACAATAGGTTTGCAGGCATACAGACTTCAACCAAACTAAAACTAAAATACAATTGGTCACATTCTTCCCTTTACAAAATATCTTTCAAAAAATCATTGGGGATAGTTACCTTAACCCAGATCCCACTGAACAGAAAATCACCCATTTTATCCATGAACCTACAAGTGACTCAACTAATACTTTCCGCATATCTTCCAAATCTAACCTCCTCCTTCTCAACATGAACCTTAGAAGCAGATTCAACAAAATTCTAGACAGCCGTGCATGCTTTGGAACATACTCCCCTGATATAGTCATAACTATAGAAACCTAGCTTAAAAAAGAAATAACTGATAATGAAATCACATACCCAGGCTTTAATATAATAAAGCATGAGAGGGCAAATAAGCAAGCAGGTAGAGATGCAGTCATATATAAAAATTCTCTAACCATAACCCTATTCCCGCATGAGATACCTAAATTTAGCAATGCAGAACTCCCAATAACACTTTTTAAAATGAACAACTGAAAAACAGTATCTATCTCAGCCATTTATATACCACCAGGCAATAATATTGATGTTGCAGAAAATATTCTCCTTTGGATATCTCATCATGTAAAACATGAAACAATAAGTTAAGGCATTGTTACCTTGTTTGTTATATTTATTTTAAATTACTTTTAGTGAGTCAAAGCCCAGTTTATGGAAGAAGAAATTGTGGTCCCAATTCAAAAAAGTAAACCAGATTATATAGTTGATAATCATAGACCAATTAGCTGCACATGTATATCGGGAAACTGCTCTGAAAGGGTAATATATTTGCAATTTAAACAAACATTAAATTTTAGATTGGATATACACCTATATGGTTTTCCTTCAGGAAGATCGAGTATAACAAATGTGATACATTTTTATGAAAATGTCATATGTTCTGTAGATGAATTTCTTGCAGTAGATGTTTTGTATCTGAGTTTTGCTAAAGAATTTGATACTGTTCCCTATACTGTGGTTATCGAGACTCTCAGGCTAGTTAATGCTAATGCATATATAGTTAGATGGATTTTACAATGACTGTCTTATAGAAGGCACAGAGTGAGAATTAAAACTGTTACTCTGATTATAAAACCATCTATCAAGGGGTGCCACAGGAGTCAGTATTGAAACCAGTGTTACTTGAACTGATAATGCCAGTCTGTCCTACTTCAGTGAGTCTGGTTCGGTAATATTTGCATATGATATAAAAAAAATGGAAGTACAGTTCCTAATATAATTGCGAACTTATATGAGTACTATTAAAAGGTAGACATTTTTTTAATGCTGATAAATGTAAAGTTCTAGCTTTCCAAGATGGCTGCACACTGAGTAACAGCTTAATTTCTGATCTCCCAGTGTAAAAAAAGAAACTCAGAAAAGAGAGCCAGTGAATTTGTCTTTCTGGGTAAATTTCAGTTACTGGCTAGTTAGTGTACTGCCTGGATGCCAGCAAACAAGAAATATAGAGAACTTGAAAGAAAATTAATCACAAAAGGTGAGGAGAAAACACTGGCTTGGAAAAATCCTGCAGCTGTTCAACAAAAGCAGTTTCAAGCTCCAGCTTTGGTGCAGTAATTTACAGGAAAAAATAAGTGAAATGTGCTCAGAGCTGATTAAAATAAATAAAACATAGGAGTATAACAATGCAAATAACAAAAGTCTGGGAATCTTTCAACAGATATTCAGATGAGATGACAAAACTGCAAAAATCAGAGGTCGAAATGAAGAAAAGGCTGGATGAGTATGAGACTGCTCAAGAAGAGATGTAGTAGAGAAACTAAAATAAATGTGCCTTTTTTTCCTTCTTTCTTTCTTCTTGTTCATTTTAAGAAATGCAGGCACTGCAATATAAAAAGAGAAGCAACCCTGGACAAAAGTGCATGATATAAATAAAACTGATATACTTTTTCTTACTTTTGCATAGGAGAATGACTGAATTAAGGCCGTTGGCTTGATCTAACAACACATTTTAAAGAGAAGCAAATAAGCAAAGGAGCACTGAATGTAATGAACAGTTTTCATCCAGAAAATAAATGTTCACAGTGCAACATGAGAAGCTTGTAACTGTAGGCAACTGTGTATCTGGTTCTCATGTTTCTTTGAAGACAAGCTGATAAGTGCAATAAAAACAAACTACTCTCTTCTTTCAATAGCTAAAAGATAATGTTTTCTGAAAGCATTCAAGTTGTTTTCTACATCTGGAAGAGGAATAAAAGATGAGACAAAAACAGACAACATCTAGTGTAAGTAGAGGCACAGGCTCTACCGTGCATCTTAGCATTGATAGCCTTCATTATAAGAGAAATCAAGCCTGTGAGTGTAGCTGTCAATCTGGGAAGTTGTTCCTATTAGGAGGGTTAAATGCCATTATTTGAATATGTACATAGTTTTGTGTTTTTTATTAAGCTAATGTTATGGGAGTGTTCTAGGGGTATGTGTTTTTTTGAGGATTTTCATTAAAACAAAACATCTTGTAAGATGTGACATAGGTTCAAATGGAATGACAAGAAACAACTGCATAAAAGATCAACCTGCCAAACATTAGTGTATACATGTAACACAAAAAAAAATAGCTGTTATACACAAAAGGTGTGAGTAATAACTTCTTATCTTAATGACAGCACTTTCCATAATATCTTTAAATGTGAATGGTCTCACAGGTACATATAAAAAAGAAGGAGTAGTTAAAAATACAGAATGCAAATGGCTATGCTACAGGAAACACATTTGGGAAGAAATGAACATGTGATTTTGATCAAGAAATGGTTTTAGGATGATTATATCAGGAACAAAGGAAAAGAGATGGTACTTAATAGCTAAAGGTGTTCCAATAGTGATATAAGAGGGAAAACAAGTTAATGGCAGATTTCAAGTAGTAAGGGGCTACTGGCAAGGGAGGAGGATTGCACTGGCATGTGTTTATATTCCACCCAAAACTGCTACAATGGAGCTTAAGAAAATTCTGTAAGAAATATTCAACTTTCAGCAGGGTATATTACTTGTAGCTGGCAAATGGAATTTGATTTGCAACAGTGAGAATGTAGCTGGGGTGTCTAGAAGGGAAAATATAACAAAGGAGGATAGGTTTTTGAAACAAATTATGAAAATATTTGGTATGGAAGATGCAAGTAGGAGCTCAGAGAGAATCACATATTATTCCCCAAGTACAAACACTGTGCCAGGCTAGACAGAAATGATATTTCACATGAACATATGCATTTAATTGAAAGTTTTGATATTCATCCAATAATTGTTTCAGATCATGCACCAGTAATAACTAAAATAAAAATGTGGGGTAATGAAATAAAAATGAGACACTGGTCTCCACCTATCTGTTAAGCAGAGAAGAGTTTAAGGAATGGGTAGTAGAAATGATTTGGGAGTTATTAGGTAAGATGGAAATTTCTTCAGAAAATATAGCTTGGAAGTAGGATAAGATGAAAGTGGAGTTTAAAAATAGGGTAGAAATAAAATTAAAAGAAATATGGTTAGGAAAAAACAATACCAAAGGGACTGACAAAGGCTAAAGTGTTGAAGAATAGGGGGAATCTCACAGAACAAGAACAGGCTCAGCTGCAGAGTGCTAAAGAGAAAAATGGATCCCTGGATAATGTGCATAAATTTAGAAAAATTCTGTTAAGCAATTGTTTTTGATAATAACTGTAGAGAACAACAGCTTTTAGCATAACAGTTCAAGCAATAGAAAGTAGAAAGGGATCTTATAACAAGGAAAATAACCAGAGATTGTGAAGAGGTATTAGAAATATTTTGAAAATTTTATGAAAATCTACATAAAGTTGAGAAATATGGAGATCCAGAAAAACTTGAAATGGAAATGTTTATAGAAACATTAAATATGACAAGTTTAGAGGTAGTTGAGGCTCAATTACTAACAGCTAGGCTGGATATAAGATAAAAATGGTGATATATAACCAGTCTGCAGGAAGGTCTCTAGGAATAGATGGTACTCCTATGGAAGTTGGGAAGCTAGAAGGGAGGAAAGTGATAAAGATCTGGAAGGTTTTGTTTAATAGTATTTTAGAAGGAGGAGACGCACCAACATCCTGGATGAAAGCTGTGGTGGCTGTAATACTTAAAGATGGAAAAGACCATCAGATCCAGCTTCATACAGGCTCATTTTGATTCTAAACCATGATGATAATGTGTTCATGTATATAGTGGCTAAAAGAATGGCAAAGGTGATAACAGCATTAATAGATATGGATCAATGTGTTTTTTGGAGGTGAGACAAATATTTGACAACATTGATAGAAAAATGATGATATAGAGGGAAGCAGAATGCAAGAAAATAGCACAGTTCTTGGTGGTTCTTGATGAGGAGAAAGCATTCAACAGAGTAAGCGGGGATTTTACGAGTAGGGCAATGAAAGCATTTGCATTCCCTGATAAAATAATAAAGTTGATTTGGATGATATATGAGGGATCGGAGACAAAAATTAAAGTGGGAGTGTCCTCTCTATTAAGTTCTGTTTGAGCAGAGGAACCAGGCAGAGGTGTTCGCTTTCCCGTTTGTCATTCGTGTGATACTTAGAACCATTGTCAAAAAAAATAAGAGACTCAGGAATTCAAGGATATAATTAGTATGGTAATCAAGAAAAGTTGGCTTTATTTCCAGATGATATAATTTTGCACCTGATAAAACCAGAAGTGGACATTTCAGTGTTGTGTAATATTCTGAGACAGTTTCAAGTCTTTTAGGGACACAAAATTAATAAAGATAAAGCAAAGGCTATAGCTGTAAACTATGTCCTCACACACAAAATGGTGCGCCAATACCCTTATTTATGGGGATGTGATAAAATGTACTCAGGAGTATGGGGTTAAAATGATTCTGTTATGGCAGCTAAGGATATGTGGGAAGAAAGTAAACAAAAAGATATTACAAAAACTGAGAAACTTGAAGCTCTTGTTTATGAATATGGATAGCAAGATACAAGCAGTGAAAATGTTTTTTAGTCCTTTTAGTTTTATATACAGGTCAGGCATATTTTTAGCAACCAGAGGAGAAGTTGTGGATTGCAATTAATAAAGAGTTTCTTATCTGGGAGAGGAACAGGACAAGAGTCAAGTGGGATAAAATTCTATCAGTAGGGATGACTGCAATTAGGGGCACAGAGAATAGGCAAGAGAGGGCTGGAATTTACTGGATAAAATTAGCAAGAGAAACATGTTATTGGGAGGAAATCATTAGAGATGAAAAGGTAATAGAATGGGAAGAGGCCAAGAATTCATTTGGGCTGCAGGCTACAGATTGCCTTCCCTATCAAGGACTGATATCAGTATATACCCAAAGAGTGAGGAATAGAGAGTAGAGAGATCCTAAGTAAAAGACCAGCAATGGTATAGTTTCTAGTAGAATTTAGAATACAAGCTGTTGTTAAAAAAGGGATAACTGGCAGGGCATATAAAATACTGCATGATAACTATAGGAATCAGTCAGATGAGGTTATAAAGGATTGGGAAGAGAGACTGGATAAAAAATTCACAAGGAAACAATGGGGGATATATGTATGATCCCAAATATGCAACAGTCTAAAATATTTAGAATCTTTTTTTGGAAATGTTTGCATAGATATTTTTATACTCCAAGCAGACTCCAAAGAATTTTTCTTCAGGTAGATTGCAAATGTTGGAAGTGTGATGGAGAAGAAACAGGCAATTGGGAACATATTTCTGAGAGTGTAATGAGTTGGCAGACTTTAAAAATTCCCTGCATACCATTCTGTCAGAAATACTGGGTGATCATGTCTTGGTCTGAAGAAGTTAATTTTGAATGAAAGCACTTACCAGTCACATTTTGTGTTTTAATAAAGTTTTAGTTTTTGTTTTTTGCGCCATTTTTCTTTTTACTATTTTGTTTGTATACAGCTGGTTTACGAACTTTTTCTTGGATAACTGGATATATGTTGCGTTAATATATATGACTTATAATATACCATACTCCATGTCCCTAGATACTGCTGTCTCACAATCCAATGACACATTCCTAAAAATTCTTAATAACCTTGCCCATTATAAAAGGGAAAAATCCAACACTGCACAGTGGCTAACAAAAGAAACAAAACAACTCATGCTACAAAGAGATAACGCTTGGAAAGAATGGCATAAAAAAGAACACAGCACACCTGTCAGCTTTTAGACACATTAGAAACCTCACAAAATCCCACATCATACAAGCAAACATACCATACCAGTCTAGGGAACAAGCATCAAAACAACCCAAAACTTTTCCAGTCACCCCTAAATAAATTGTTACCCCCTGGCAAAACCACCTCTCCCTCCCCAATACAAAAATAATGCTACAGATTCTATCCCCACACAATTCAGCTTTTACTTTATACAGTCAATATTATCTGTCATAAACAGTAATATCTCCACTCCCCTCTCACTACCCTCACCTAGTCACACTCACACACACCAATTTGATTTTAGATCTGTACCACTTCCTTTATTAGAAAGCTCCTTCTCAAGCCAAAACAACTTCCTTAGCTATAGACCAACTCTCATCCAACAATGAAAAACAGATCTATATTCAAAAAATATGTTACATCCATATGGAAAAAAGATCATATGTTATAGTATTCCATTAAGGTGACACATCCACAAAGTGTAATAATTACAGGCTGATTTTAATTCTCTCCTGTCTGTCAGAAATCCTACAGCAGTGCATCTATGCTCAACGTATGCAATACATAAACTCAAATAAACTTTTCTCTGTAACACAGCGTATCTTTAGACCTTATCACAGCACAGCTACTACTCTCCTAAGCCTCACCAACATTATAAACCAACATAGAAATAGCAGCCAACTAGTATCCTTCATGTTCCTAGACTTATCTAAAGCTTTCAGCACTGTGTCACACCACCATTTACTAATGGAATTCTCTTCTGTTGGGCTCTCATAATCTTCTCTATCATACTTTGGTAATTATCTAACTGGAAAGCAGCAAGCAGTTAAATATCGACAAAACTATTCATACTTTCAACTAATTATCATAAGAGTCCCAGAAGGTTCCGTACTAGGTCCACTTCTTTTCAACATAAATCTGCTCCACAATTCCCCCCACCAAAACAAAATAATAAAATTGATGCTATTTACTCCAAAATATTTCCATAATCAAAAACAATCTTTCATCATACCATCAGCCGGTAATACAAAAAACGGAAACAGAAACTCACACTAAGCTACTAGACATCACAATAGACAATAATTTCAAATTAGACCAACACATACTGCAAACCATTATAAAAGACGTATCAGAAGCTTGGTTCCCTCTATAGAACCAAGCAATACTGTACTGAAACTGCAAGAAAAACCTCTAGCCTCAACCTACCTAATTCCAGTCCTTTTATAGGATTCCCCTATCTTAACAAACTTAAATACTAGACAGAAAAATGCCTCCTGTTATAATGAAATAGGTAAATTTGTTACCAACATTATACATGGGACCTACCACTGTCATGTCTTAAAATATCTAAACTGTCTTGACCTGAGCAACTACTTAACATACTTCCAGTTAATTACTGCATATAAACTTAAACATTACACAGATAAATGGCCAGTACTAAGAAATATCCCTCAGCCCTACTCCCTTTCAGGGGACCCATGCTCAGTGAAAACTTCTTACTAATCATAAAAAAAGGCAAATAACTCAGAAGGAGACTCAGTAAGCTCTCACTATATCTCAGACCTGCGGAACACCATCCCTTAAATAAAACTGACTGAAAAACTCTCCAGCTTTAAGTCATTGCTTAAACAATAACTTAACCAGACCTGGCCATGCTGAGGCTCATTATCAAGATGAGACTATCAGGTAATCGGCTTATACTACTTTCCTATTCATGTCTTCATCCTTTCTTTGCATGTTAAAATACTTCTCTATTGTATATTGCCTGCTTTCTGCTTTAATTTTAATCCTCACACCCTCTAAAACAATTTGTATTACTCTTTATATTTCCCTTTTAATGCATGTATCTGTACTCTATTTTTCCACATATCTGGCCACATATCCCTTATTCCTGAATTGTATGCTCTTCACATCAGCCCTAACCCATAATACGGCATGCAATCTTTCCTCCACTACCACTTTACTGCAAAGCTATTTACAGTGGATATAAAAAGTGTACACACCCCTTTTAAAATGCCAGGTTTTTGTGATATAAAAAAAATGAGACCACAATAAATCATTTTAAAACTTTTCCCATCTTTAATGTGACCTATAACCTATACAATTCAACTGAAAAACAAACAAATCTGTTAGGGGAAAAATATAAAAAATAAAAAAAATACAATAAGCTGGTTGCATAAGTGTGCACACCCTTAAACTAATACTTTGTTGAAGCACCTTTTGATTTAATTACGGCATTCAGTCTTCTTGGGTAGGAGTCTATTAGTATGGCACACCTTGACTTGGCAATGTTTGCCTACTCTTCCTTGCAAAAGTGCTCCAAATCTGTCAGATTGCAAGGGCATCTCTTGTTCACAGCCCTCTTCAGGTCACCCTACAGATTTTCTATTGGATTTAGGTCTGGGCTCTGGCTGGGCCATTCCAGAACTTTAATTGTCCTCTGGTGAAGCCATTCTTTTGTTGATTTGGATGTATGCTTGGGGTCATTGTCATGTTGAAAGATAAAATTCCTCTTCATCTTCAACTTTCTAGCAGACGCCTGAAGGTTTTGGGCCAAAAGTGACTGGTATTTGGAACTATTCATAATTCCCACTGCCTTGACTAAAGCCCCAGTTCCAGCTGAAGAAAAGCAACCCCAAAGCATGATACTGCCACCACCATGCTTCACCGTGGGGATGGTGTTCTTTTGATTATGTGAATTGTTGTTTTTCTGCTAAAAGTACCTTTTGGAATTGTGTCCAAAACATTCAACCTTGGTCGCATCCGACCATAACACATTTTCCCACATGCTTTTGGGAGACGATGTATAGTTTTTCAAATTTTACCCTGGCCTGGATGTTTTTCTGTGTAAGAAAAGGCTTCCATCTTGCAATCCTATCCCATAGCCCAGACATATGGAGAATACAGGAGATTGTTGTCACATGTAGTACACAACCAGTACTTGCCAGAAATTCCTGCAGCTCCTTCAGTGTTGCTGTAGGTCTCTTGGCAGCCTCCTTGACCAGTTTTCAGCTTGTCTTTTCATCAATTTTGGAGGGATGTCCAGTTCTTTGCAACATGACTGCTGTCCCATATGTTCTCCACTTTTTGATGACTGTCTTCACTGTGTTCCATGTTATATCCAATTCTGTGGAAATTTTTTTGTACCCTTCTCCTGACTGATACCTTTCAACAATGAGATCCCTTTGATAGCTTTGTAAGCTCTCTGCAAACCATGGCTTTTGCTGTAGCAGGCAACTGAGTAAATGTCAGGAAAATCCTACATAGGACAGCTGAACTTTATTTGGGGTTAATCAGAGTCTCTTTAATTGATGGCAGGTGTGCACCCAAGAAGACTGAATGCTGTAATTAAATCAAAAGGTGCTTCAACAAAGCAGGGGTGTAGCTAGGATTTTCAAATTTGTACTCACAGCTCTCAAACTGCTACCCCCCTCCCCAGCCAAGCTACGGCCATTCTCATAATTCACGGTTCGCTCTTTTAGTGTCGATGAAGAGGCATTCGCTGTAATGCCTCTTCAGTAATATAATATAGATTCACTCAAACTCGGTTCCTTGAACTGAAATGAACAGTCAGTTCTTTGAAAAATGCAGCATGGTAGTTGGGGTAGAGGATTCATGCTTTTGTTTTCTGTAACTAAGGTGCAGGTTTTGAGCTTGAGTAAATTACTAACCACCTGCTACCCCTAACTAGGGTATTTCATTCACACACACACCCCTATCTACCTCTTAGTGCAAGAAATATGGACAAAGCCTAAAATAAACAGGGGCAGATATTAAATAATGCTCTTGTGAACTTAGAAAGTTGCTAGAATAACAGGATTTGTGCTAGTATGAGAAAGTTGCTAGAATAACCGGATTTGTGCTAGTATGAATTTTTCTAAAGGACGTGAAGTCTGAAACTCAAATGTCTGTCATTATTTAGCAACTTCAGCCTTCAATGATTTTCTAGAAAACCACAAAATTTATGAGGAACAGACAAAAAATATGGGGCAAAAATCTGGGCATTCTGCAAAATTTGGACAGGTGAGAGGTATGCTACCTACCTACCTCGCGCGCACACACACACACACACACACACACACACACACACACACACACATAGATACCTCTCAACCTCTTAAAGCAACAAACTCATAAATAAAACTGAGGCAAAGGCCCAAAAATAAGGACATTTTTTAAATATTGCTCTTATAAACTTAGAAAGATAATAGAATAGTAGTAGGTCTTGCATTAGTACGAATTTTCTGAAAGGTATGAAATCTGAAACTCAAATGTCTGCCATTATTTTCTAACTTCAGTCTTTAATGATTTGCCACTAATTTGCCAGAAAACCGCAATTGTATGAAAAACGGACCAAAAATGTGATGCAAAAATATAAAATTGCCAGACAATACAGCTGGGAACCTGTCAAAAAAGGGACACCATTTTAATATGAGCACTGTTAACTTGAGCAGCTGACAAAATCAGAGAATCTACATGCATTTCTGAAATAAAAGTAATGTATAACTCTGATCATTGCAGTTATTTATAAAAGTAAAGTAAACCCTCCACGTTTTCTTCCAAAATTGCTATTTTGCGGAGAGATTATTAGGGGGAGAGCAACATTTTGAGCCAAAATTGGGGACAGTTGAGAGGTTTGGGTAGTCCTAATTGTATAAAGTGATTTATTTGCACATACCTCTCAACCTCTTAACACAGGAAATCTGGACAATAACAAATATATTGGGGGAACATACAAACAGTACTAAAAATTGATCTTGTATAAACTTAAGACAGTTGATAGACTATCAGGTCTTGTTTTAGCATGCATTTTTCTGAAGATTATGACGTCTGAAACTTAACGTCGGTCATTATTTAGGGACTTCATTCCTAAATGATTTGCCAGAAAAGTTTTATTTTGCATTTTACAGCACGAACACCAATAAATATCTGCTAAACAAAGCAATGCAGTCTCACAATGAAACTAGACTTAGCATTAAAACTTCTCTGCCCTTGAAACTCACATTCATTGAAACAGCATTGAAACCCACATTCAAAGAAAATACATTTTGCCAGTGGCAGATAAAGATTAACTTTGGGCTGTTTTCAAATCATAGGCCCCTTTCACATGAAATATACACGTGCTCTTTGATACACCTTCCTGATTGTATTAAATTATATTCCTTGTACAATACAGTATAGTCGTTAGAGAGTGTTTTAAATTTATTGTTTTGAACATTTTTCCAGTAAACAATGAAACAAAATGCATGCACCAATAATGACAAAACAGCGCAATTCATAACAGTTCCATCATAAAAGTCTACTCAAACTTCTACAGTCCACCAGTATCAGTAAATATGCACAATCTCTGAACTAGTAAAAGCCATCTACATAATTCCACATTAAAGAAATCTGTAACTAATGAAGAGGCTGCTGCTGGCAAACAACTTTATATTTCATGGTTTCATCTACAAATAAAGTGCCTGTTGTCCTTAAGGAATAAATTGTCTATGTTGCATTAAAAACAATGATACGCTAGTAATATTGCAATAGGGAATGGATGGCAAACTGATAACAGGTTCATAGTTACTACTAGATATCTTTGCCAAAACGGACTACAGCAAACACCCCCCTTTACAACACAGTACAGTATGAGCAATGCATCTACCTACTGTGGGAGGAGAACCCACAGCCTTCTGCATCAAAAGCAAGTACACTACCTGTTGTGCTATTAACAGTACAAGCAGATTCAGCATAAGCAGCACTAAATTTTAGTTCCTCTGCAGCTCTCAGCTCCTTGTAAAACATCGACACTCAGCTGTATCTTTGAACTTTGCAGCACAAGAAATCTGGAAAAAGCCAACATTTATGGGGGGGGGACAAAAGCCCAAAAAACAGGGACACATTTTAAACATTGCTTGTATAATTTTGGAAAGTTGCTAGAATAAAATGCTGTGTTATCACCATGCATGTCTTGAACCCAGAACTATATGCATTACAGTCAGTGCAACATACCGCTATGCTAAATCAGCAGTTTGAAAAATAGGAAGACTGAAACTTAATGGCTATCATTTAGATAGCTCTCAACCTCTTAGCACAAAAAACCTGGACAAACAAAGCCAATAATGAGGGAATACAAATTTGGTTCTCACTTCATATCTTATCACAAAAAAACCTGGACAAATAACAAAAACAATAATGGGGGAAATACAACTTCAGTCCTCACTTCTCACCATAGCTCACAACTGTTAGAAAAACAAATCTGAACAAAGTTCAGAAATGGTGGTGGTTAGGGACTTTAGGCTCTTCTTACCCTGAAGCAAAGGCACAGGATTTGAACCTGAACACCTATAGCCAGCAGGTGTATTATGTGGGGGCATTTACACACACACACCTTACCTGATAATCTGTCTGTGATCACCACAATGATACTCCATTTGTGATTGCCTTCCATTCACTACAACCTCACATTTCCTGCTTGCAGCAATAATCCATTTGCGATTGTCTTTCACTACTGCATATTTCCTGCTCGCAGCCAGCCGGACATGATGTGAGCACAATACTGGCTGGTATGTTCCTTAAAGGAGCCAACGCTCTTTAAAAAATATGTACTTTTTTTTTTTTAAAAAAGCTAACCCCTCTTCTAAAGAAGTTGTACTGAAATCAGTACAGTGTGCATGCCTCCCGACGTCCCTGCAACAAAGTATTAGTTTAAGGATGTACACACTTATGCAACCAGCTTATTGAAACTTTTTTTTTTATTTATTCCCCTAACAGATTTGTTTATTTTTCAATTGAATTGTACAGGTTATAGGTCGCATTAAAGGTGGGAAAAGTTTTGAAATGATTTATTGTGGTCTCATTTTTTATTTCACAAAAACCTGGCATTTTAACAAGAGTGTGTACACTTTTTATATCCACTGTATGTATCCTACTCTTTCACTTACAACTTTGTCCACTGTCCTTCGATATTTTCCTGCAATCGCTTCCACTTCATACTTTAAACTCTTTTCTAATCCTTTTTTTTTCAAACTGATATCTTCAGAACTGCCAACTATGTATTTGTGAAACTCATAAGATAGTTTGGCTAAAATGACTAACACTGATAAAAGGATGTAATGCACCAGTGCTGTACTCAAATGTATCTATAACAGGTAATGTACTGTAAAACATATTTTCCATTTCTGTATATAATTTATGGTATATATGTTACATACAAACTGCATTACCATTTGTAAACTCTTTGTAAATCAAATTTTGCCTTAGCTTTTCATTGTAAATCTAATTTGCTGGAGTTTTACCCCTCGGGCCTTGAATGAAAACAAGCACTGTACAAATGGACTTTCTTAATTAACAAAGACAAATAAATAGATAAAATAAATAACTCTCTAAAATTTCTGTCACACTGGAAGGGATGGGAATTTTGTCATCAGACTGAATGAATGAATGAATGAATGAAGGCTTCTCTATGGGGTGGGGATAGCTTAACTCTTTTTTTTTAGTGACAGTTTGCACCCGGACCCAACCTCTGGTGGCAACAGGTGTGTCAGGTAGATAGTCTATAGCCAAACTCCATATTATACAGGGGATTACACTGACTGGGAACATTTATGGTCCAACCAGGTAGGAACCTACCATCTTTGATAGCGTCAGGGGTATATTAGATAATATGGGAGGCAGGCATGACCCAGTTATTCTAGAAAGTAACTTTTATATGGTGCTTAATCCAATGTTAGATAAAATTCCTTTGTGAAGGGCACATCTGAATAAGCATAGGAAAAGGGTTATGAAATGTCAGCAACCATTTTTCCCTAATGGACCTGTGAAGAATTGCATCTCAGATAAGAAGAAATGTATGTACTTTGCATTGACAACTGGTGTTTCAAACCAAACAGACTAGTTCTTGTTAGTGCTGGCCAGGTTGGTATCATCCCTGCAGTCTTCTTAGATCATAGTCTAGTGCTCATGAGTTTGAAGTATGACTCATGGATTGTTAATAGGATTGGTGGGGGGACTGGACACATTATTATTAACAAGGTATGAGGGCAAGTATTTTTGTAAAGACTGCATCAGGGCATTTTGGCAAGAATATTACTCGTCAGCAATTCAGTGTGAGCTTCCCAAATTGGAAACTTTTAAATATATGTTGTGGAATGTGTTTTTTATGTTTACAGCTACTCAGATGAAGTTTAAGGAAGTAAACGGTGCATATAACAAAGAAGCAACAACAAAGGAGCTTGCCATGAAGAACAGTTAAGATTAAACATACTAGCAGCTAAACAGGAATCAAGAGCATTGCACTATGCAGTGGTCCATGAGACACTGAGAAAGATTAGACAATTGTTTGGTGCAGAGTATATTAAACCCCCCCAAATTACTGGAAAGCCACCTTAAAGTGAGACAATAACAACAAAATATTAACTCTGTTTTTGCCAAAAGGAGTGTTAAAATACTCAGTAATGGATGTAAATGAAGACACACTTTTGTATCATATTCAATTCAGCCCCTACTGTTACATAAGATTTGGGAGAACACACTTTTTATCTAGTTTGGAACTGCCTCTCCTGGCTACAGGAAATAATGGCCCTGAACAAGCTGCTCAGAACTGGAATTGGGATCTTTAGAAAAGGGAACAAGCAAATTGCATAGAAATAAATTAAATTTGTGGGAATAAAACATGCAGAATAATCTTCAAGAGGAGAAGTGAGGTTTAGGGGAAATAAGGAATTGAGCAAGCTGTGTAATGTTGGAGTGAATGATAATTGTGAAAAAGAAAACATATTTGTATACTGCATGAAAATGATTATAAAATTCTGTTAGGGTTTTCTTTTCTATTACTGTGTGTGTTGTGTGTGTGTGTGTGTGTGTGTGTGTGTGTGTGTGTGTGTGTGTGTGTGTGTGTGTGTGTGTGTGTGTGCTTGCGCGCACGTGCCCAGGTTCCTTTTTACAAAGAGGTCATGTTTAATAAACATGTTTTTAAAAGGCAGATTCCCAAGCAATCTTTTTGTCCCATATTTTGTGGCAATGACTCACTGCTGCTCTTCCAGTGTCAGTCATACAAATTTACAAAAAAAGTAAAACTACTTACAATATTCTACTCTTCTAATGAGAAATGTGTAGTTTGCAATGTGTAATAATATGATTTTTCTTTTCTTTTCTATTAATGTATGTAGACTTACATCATTGTAAGTGAGAATATAATAAAGGTATTAAAAAAATGCAAAACCAAGCTGCTCACATTGGGTGCTGTACATCAGGCAATTGAAATGTTTACAGTTGGTAAAGCCCCTAGTTCTGAAGAGATCCTGAAGTCTTAAAAAATGGAGTTTGGAGGACCCATTTTGAAGCTATTCAAGGAAAGCAAAGTGGAGAGTATATTGTTCTACTCCTCTAGAGCAGCTTCTATTGTTTCTTCCTGAACAGACAAAGACCCAGACTGTCTGAACAATTGTCATCTTATTTCATTCTTACCTGTTGAAATAAAAAATATTGACATGGATACTAGCAGGCAGATTTTAAAAATATGCCCATAACCTAGTGAGTGTATCCCAACAAGAATTTAACAAATTCCGACAGGAAAGCCCTGACCTACTATAGATTTTTTTTCATAAAATCCAATAACATTATCCACAAGAATATAATTCTACTGTGGCCTTATTCATTGACTTCTATATGTTATTTGCTCCTAGATAGTTGAATTTTGTATAGGGCATCCTGAAGCAGCATGGTACATATGGTAATTTAATTGCACTGTGTCAGCTTCTTTATGCACAATCACGTGCCCAAGTGATCACTAATAGGATGCTTTCCCATTATCCCTGCTTATGTTTATTTTGGCAGGGTGATCCCTTAAACCTTCTATTAGACAACATCATTCCTAGTGGTGCTTTCAGCTGCAGGGGGATAAGCATCATGCTGATGCCTGACTGGTGAATAGTTGGGTACTATGTCTATCTGTCTACACTATTCTGAAATTTTGATGTGAAAATATAAAACCCGTAGTCCACAGTTTTGGGATTAAATGTGGTATTAGTTATAAATATGTAGGTGTTCAGACTGATTTCTGCTTTGGTTCTCTAATGACTAATAATGTGAGACCACTAGTACAATCCTTTCATTGGCACATGAACATCTGGAAAGCTTTACATCTCCTCTTACTAGCTAAAATTGCACCAGTTAAGATGTTTTTGGTACCCATGCTTTGTATTTTATTTTGCAATACATATCCCTTCCTTAGGGCAAGGAATGATTTTATGCTAGTCACAGACAATATAAGCAGACTTCAATTAGGTAAGTTAGTCTGCTGTAGACATTTGAAAAAAAAAACTTTTGGCTGCCACAAGGGTGGGTGGACTTGGCTTGCACAATCTTAATAGATACACTAAAGCCACTGATACAGTGCTTTATATCCATGCTCATGTCATTGTGACTTACATTCAATATGAGGTCTGATAGAATTAATGCTTATGCATTCCTGTCCTCAAATACCCCACGTAAGGACTTGGGGAAGGTTTGGTATTTAAGTGATCAAGATTCTAGGGCGGCAATAATTTTACAAAAAGCTCAACTTTTTTCTAACAGGCAGTTTTTTTCAAGGAAGTATTTGATGGTTAATTTGTTGCTTGTTCTTTAGTTTCACCACTTTGGACTCACTCTTATGTGATTTTACATTAAGGATGGTTGGTCTTCATTCTAATGACAGAAGAGTGTAGTCTGGTCTGTTATGAGCTTAGGAATCACAGAGGAAAGCATCAAGTGTGTTTTTGTGATTGGCTAGTGGACTACTTTGTCTGTGTAGTCAGTTTCTCTGGCTGTATAATGTAATTGTCACTGACTACTGAGTGTTTTGCTTCAATCCAGTGTCACCTTATACTAATAAGTACTATAGATTCATATTCTACACTTGTGTTACTTAAGTGTGATGTTCTTTGTGTTTCAGTGTTGCAGTCATTACATTTGGGTAATCTGCTGGCAGGTTGCCCTCAGTCGGCCTGAATAACAAAGTCTTGGGTCCTGCGTTGGTTGCTGTCTCCTCTTCCATGACGTCAGGTCATCAGGGATATAAAACATACAGCCGACGCCATTTTATTCAGTCTTTCTTGCCGCACGGTGCCCGAAGCAGAAGCAGTTCGCAAGTGCTGGTCGGCCGACTCCTGAAATTTCCGCATTTGAGTTTCAGAACCGAAGTCTTCAACTAAAGCTAAGTACCCTGTTGGGGAAACTTTTTCTTGCTCCTTACCGTTGTCATAATAACTGCATTACTTGTGGGAAGCAAATACCTCATAAGGATTTTCATTTGTACTGTATTCCTTGCCTAGGCCCAGATTATAACGTGCCTTGCTGTCGGTTTTGTGCTAGATTTAACCAACGCGCTATTAAGCGTCGGTATATTTTTGCTTCAAAATATTTTGGATCCAGATTTAATTACCCTGAAATGTCGTCAGTTAGCAATCCGACTACCGGAGTTCACAAAAAATGCAAAGAAAAAGACAGAGACAGACCGTCAAGGTCCAAAACCGGCGACAAAGCTTCTCCTAAACTTCTCCTAAGCCACTCACTGGTTCGCCGGTACTCAGTGAGAAGCTTTCGCAGCCCCTGATACCCACTAGTTTTGAGTCGCAGGCCTCTACCGAGACCCATGCAGAGTCCGGTATGCCGCGAGATTCTCAGAGCAGGCACCTGAGAGTGTTTTCAGGCCTCAACATTTTTATATAAAACCGACACCAGCTTCAAAAACAAGATTAAAAACATCTTCTAAGTCTAAAAAACTGACGCATGAGCCACGTGCTCAGGCCCTTATGCCTAAAAAACAGGTGCTCAAAATGGCTGAGGACTTAATTACCTTGATCAGGGGTTCCCAACCCCCCCACCCCCACCCCCCGCTAAGAGACACTCATTATGAATCTTCAGATCGGGTTTCCATTTCTTCTGATTCCTCTTCTGATCAGGAATTTTCTATTCCACCCTATGAGGATTCAGATGCAGAAGAATCCATCCCATCTGCATCTCTTCCTGAGGATTATTCTTTTGGAGCAACCTTGCATACTTTAAGGGAACATTTTCATTGGGAGAGTCAGGATTTCTCTGAATCAAAAAAGAGGCTTAGGGATTTTCTTCTTCCTCAGCATAGGTCTTTGGCAATACCTCCTGTATTAGACATTGTTGATGATGTGTTTTTGGAATCAAGCATGGCTCCTGATTCCCTACCTCTGGCTCCTAGTAAGCAAGACAGATATTACAGGGTTCCTGACTCCCACAAATTTCTATTCAAAAATCCTGCTGCTGATCCTGAGACTATCTCACAGGGTCCCAAAGGTGTAAAGGCCTGTACAGCCAAAAATCCTACCCCCTCTGATAGAGATTCCAGGGCGCTGGATAGATGGGGAAAGAAGTTTTATACGTCTGCAACCTTGGCAATTAGGGCCTTAAACTGCCAGTTTCATATGCTTAAATATCAACAGCATGTTATAGGCTTATTGAAACAGAAAATGATGTTGATTTTTGACTGTGTGGAAAATAAAGAATTACAGGAATTATTGCATGCAGCAGAACAGGTTGGAAAGCATACTTTGCAATGTAGTTTTGATTCCATGAAGGCCTCTTGCAGGGCCACAGTTACTGGATCTGTGATTAGAAGGCATGCCTGGCTCAAGGAGCAACATCTGCCTGATCATGTTAAAGCTAAATTGTTGGATGCCCCTTTACAGCATGATACTCTGTTTGGTAATAAGGCAGAAGAGGTTTTAAAGAAAATGGAAGACAAAGCTAAATCTATGCAAACGGTAAAATATTTCTTACAAGTGCAGCCACCCAGGTTCAGTAGGCACTGGCCTACTAAAAATTGGCCCTTTCCTATGTCCAACAGAGCCTCTCAAGGCAAATACAGGTGTTCAAAAGGCTCTAGATACCAATCACAGGGTTCTTACAGGTCAAAGCAATGGGGTGCCTCCACCTCCAAATCTGAAGGAAACAAAGCACAACCCTACAGTAAGCAGTATCAATGACTTCCCTCTACCTTCACCAAGCACTTATATTTTGGCAGCCTCCTTGGGGGGAAAATTAGCACTTCATGCTCAAAATTGGCAGTTAATTACCCAGGACAAGTGGGTGTTAAAAATAGCATCCCAGGAGTACAGATTTAATTTCCATACTTTGCCATTTCCAAACGGTTGGCGAGATCTGCCACAAAATCAATGGGCAGAGGCTCAGAAACAAGTTACGTCCCTCATGGATATAAGGCTATTCAACCAGTACCAGAAAAGGAAAAAGGACAAGGTTTTTACTCAAGACTTTTCCTGATATCCAGAAAAGACAATGCCTGACGTCCAATACTGGACTTATCAATTTTGAACACGTTCCTGGACATTCCAAAATTCAAAATGCTGACTTTACAACAGCTACTGCCTATGCTGGGCAGGAATGCTTGGTTAGTGACTCTAGACTTAAAAGAGGCATACCTGCATATCCCAATAAGGGAATCATGCAGAAGATACCTCTGCTTCAAGGCAGGTTTTTTGCATTACCAATTCTCTGCACTGCCCTTTGGCTTATCTACTGCACCCAGGGTCTTTACAAAGTGCCTGGCACCAGTAATCGCATTTTGCAGACAAAGAAGCATACAAATTTATCCTTATCTGGACGACTGTCTCATTCAAGCAGAGAACAAGGACATTCTTCTTCAACATCTGGCATTTGTAAAAAGGCTACTAATATGCCTAGGGTACACAATAAACAAAAAGAAATATCAACTGGTACCCACTCAAATAATTACATTCCTGGGTGCAAGCTTGAATACAACTGCCCAGATGGCTTACCTTATGCCAGACAAACAAAGGCAACTGACAACATACTTCAAACAGATGGCAACAAAAACCCAGTTATCTGCAAGACAAATTCTGCAGGATTTGGGGTTCATGGCATCCTGCATTCTACTAATTCCATAAGCAAGACTGCATATGAGGAAACTTCAATGGTACCTAAAAAGTTTATGGAGTCAACATTGTCACAGTCTGGAAACAATGATTCCTCTCATTCCCTGCCTACAACAGGAGTTTCTTTGGTGGGCAGAGACATGTCACCAAAACAAGGGACTGTCATTCACTCTACCCCCTGCCACCCAAACCCTAACTACAGATGCATCAGACTATGCTTGGGGGGCCCACCTGGTGGGGAGATGCATTCAGGGCATATGGAGCCCAAAATAAATGCATTTGCATATCAACCAGAAAGAGATGCTAGCTGTTCAGAATGCTCTGACAGCCTTCACGGACTTACTTCATCCATGACAACTACTGATAAAGATGGACAACACCATGGTTATGTGGCACATAAACAAGCAGGGGGGGTTACACATTCCCACCCCCTTTGCAGATTAGCCATGACATTGTGGAACACAGCTTTGACTTACCAAGTACATCTTCAAGCTCAATTCCTGCCAGGAAAACAAAATACTCTGGCAGACGACCTAAGCAGAAATCTTATGGACCTGCATGAGGGGAAACTGGATCCACAAATCTTCAGCATGGTAATACAAAAATGGGGG
>NC_056726.1:262342608-262427608 GCF_019279795.1 Protopterus annectens | reverse complement strand
ACATGCTGGAGGGACAGGTATGTGTCTCACAGACTACCCCTTCTCTGATGCAGGCCTCCCGTCCATTGAAGCGGAGTTCCTCCCTGCACTTATAAATGTGCAACTTGGGCCAGTGGGTTGGTAATTGTAAATTTACCACTGGTCTGTCAGTTATGTCCCTGTTTGAAAGAGGAAGCTTGTAAATGTTCAACCACTCATACACAAGTAGTACCCCCTATAAAATGAGTGGTATCATAACCTGTCAAATACCGTTGAGGAGCATGGCTAGGCTTGAAAAAGGTTCATTAGGATCATTAACCTAATAATCACCTTTGAAACTATTATGGGAGAACATTTGGAATTACACCTGGTATCTTGCAGATGAAAATTCTATTCAATGATCCCAGTGGTTGAGAGAAACATATTTTTTAGGGAAACCATTATTCATCATCATGTTTTAAATCATTGACCATTAACACCTGTAATGCCATTCAAGGGAAGCAGAAGCTAAGATGGTGGTTGTATCTCCATGTTACAAGAATAGAGAAGGAAATAGGCCTTACTGGAAGCAATCTCATTTCATTACTGAAGGTACCAGCAGTATTCTCATCCCTACCTCATAGGTCTCCTTCACCCATATATGGAGCTTTGATATCAATGGTTTTAAGGTTTTTGATTCTTTGCATTATATGGGAGCAAATGTTAAATTCCAAAATCAAGGAGACAAAATGGCATATGGCTGATCTTTTAAACAAAGTTTTAAAATTTACACCCATGGTTGCCCTCACTCATTTTAAAAATCAGCAGTTTTTGGCATGCCATACCTGACTCTTGTGATAGAAGAAGATGGAGCTCTAGTGATTGTTGAAGATGTCCAGTAGAGGGGGATGACTGTGACATCCAAATAATATCCCACTGAACTGCCACCAAATAATGTGACGCTTATTATACTGGATCAATAACTAAGGAGTTTCAATCCTCACTACTGACTCCGCTGTGAGACTGTCACTTAATCAGGAGTAACATTTCATAATTTTCCCTATAAGAGCACAACAGGAACATGCTCTATACCCTGGGATTGGATTGTATTCTTCTGTACACCCCAAATATAACTCCTTATTACACTATTCAGAGAGATGTGTCCCAGTTTAAGACCTCTGACACACTCACACTTAAATAGATTAAATCTCACACATCCAGACATTTCTGAGAAAGTCTGACACAGATTTCCAGCTGTCTCCCTCCCCCAAAATAATACAGTAATGCTGCCACCAATCAGAGTATCTTCATGCCATTTTAAAGGGGTGTTCAATTATGAAAATTAGATATTAAAACAAACAGTAGCAAATGACCAAAGCAGCCAGGCTTTAGGAGTGGCACAGGAAGTTATCAAGGCAAGTGTAAGCACTCTCAAATCACTAAACAAAAACACTGATTGACCAGCCACAATGTAAGTTAATAAAAATGTCTAATAATGAACAAAATTATTAAAAATATAAAACAGTAATATCCAATAAACAAACAGAACTCAATCACCAGGAAAATGAAATCAATATTGAAGGATAAAAATCCAACATTCAGAAAAACTCTAACTGATCTAACTGATTAGTTATAATTTTCCTATCTGACTTAAGAACACTGTCCCTGATCTAAACTTAACTACTACAACAGAGCAAAGGCAGGCTTACAGTTCTTGGTGAGTCCTTTTTTGGGGGTATCCACTGCACAGTACATCTGTAAACAACTCACAACGGTCTGTTAACTGGCTGTAGATGCAACTGACAACTTCTACTCTCTTCAGCAGGCTTTTTATAGAGTAGCCTGTCATAACTGTTCCAGTTCTAATTTTAATTTCGTATTCTGAAAATCAATCAACAGTTGTTTACTAAAGTTCCTTCCTCTCTTTCAGCTTCTGACAGTAACACGTAGCAACTGTCAACATTCCGATGAGATCAATTCTGCAGACCAGCTGAATCTGACACAATTTGCCTTTAGAATCTTTCTTCACAAAGATGCGAAAGTAGAAATGTAAAAGAACACTGTTCAAGTCTTTAAAACATTCTGTACGAACAGATTAGAAATCAGCATGTAAGAACTTATTTACAATATTATAGCTAGTCATGCTGGCTTATAATACACAAGTTAATTTGAAATTATGTGCAAAACTCAGCCAGACATGTTAGCACAGATGACAGTGTCTAATTTCTTCACAATGATTACCTTCATATGCCCTGGAAGTATCTAGAAATCCAAAAGGTATGGTCAAGAGTATATTCAGCAGCCACCAGTTTCAGTTAGAAGTAATATTCTTCACCTCTTAGACATCAAATTATGACTGTTAATGGTCTGTCTTAAGACATTCCAGATAGGCAGGGAAGAATTGTACTAGTTACTGCTACTTTCAAATATTGCTGCTTTATTTATATTTAGGTGCTGGAAAATATTGTCTGGAGATAACTTGCATCGTTATGCTAAAATACTCAAAGCATCATCTACTGGTTATAGTAAGACATATTATTACTATGAATTTTAGACTGCTTTTTTTGTACTCTTGGGACAATCTGTGGTGACATGTTTTTGATATAGTAGGACTGATGCTGGTGTAAATTTCAGCAAGTCATGTTTGTTTCTTGTTTTCGCTCAGTAAAGTTGAAAGATAATTAAGCTGCATAACTAATAGCTCCAGTTTCTCAAGAGTAGTCCAGGCAGCAATAAAATCCTTTCCATTGATTATGTCACTAACATATCTCTCATCCTCTTATAGGTTCATAGGTTTCATAGGTTCATAGGTTGGTACTAGGCTATCAGCCCTAGGGCCTATACAAGCCTAGCCTTAACAATTCCCTGGCTATTTCTTCCCACACTATTTACTTCCCTGGACCCCTGTCTAGCAGGATGACTGACGTGATTCCCGGGATGAATTTCCTTTCTCCCATCCAATCGTCAAGGTTACTTCTGAAGAGGGCCAAAGAGGCACTCTGCTTGACATGTATGGGCAATCTATTCCAGAGTCTGGGGAGTCTCTGGGTCAGGAACCTATCACTCCAGCATATTTTGTTTATTGTGATGACAAGGTTTAGATCCCTGGAGCGTGTGGCTCCAAGGGACTGGGATTTCTTTAAATGTAGCATGTCCAACAGCTCTGGGTTTGACATGGCCTTGTATGTTAAGCAGAGATCGCCTCTGAGTAGACGATATGCGACAGAGTACAGCTGGAGTTTTTTAAGGCAGTCAGCGTAGGGCATCTGCTTTAGGCCTGTGATTCTTTTAGTGAGTTATTTCTGCAGCCTTTCCAGTTGTTGCAGATGTCTTGAGAGGTACATACCAAACGAGGCGTTGTATTTTATAATGGGTCTAATGAGGGATGAGTACAGTAGGACAATGACCTCCTTTTTTCTGGATGAAAAGCCCTTAGTGATGAGGTGTGCCACATAGAAGGATTTCCTGACTGTTGTGGCGATGTGGTTATCGAAGCTAAGATCACTGTCCACCTGTGTCCCTAAGTCTCTTATCACACTTTCGGTGTTTAGTGCACTGCCACCTATATGGTAATTCACGGGTACATGTTTTTTCTTACCATAAGAAATACCGATAAATCCAAAAAGAATGAGAGGACAAAGTCCCACAACTATGGCCAGTCTTTAAAAATTGCTCCTATAAACTTAGAAAGTTGATTGAATAACAGGTTTTGTATTACCATACATTTTCTGAGGGGTATTATGTCCGAAACTTAAATGTTCGGCATTATTTACTGACTTCAATCCTCAAGGATATGCCATAGAACCACAAATATGAGATAAAAATCTGGACATTCTGCAAAAAAATTGTACAGTTGAGAATATGGACACCCTGATGGCTTTCCTATCAAGATTTAAAATGATTCCCACCTCATTCTGCCCTTCAGCTTTTCAATTTGATTATAATTATGCAAAACAAACTCTCACTTATAGTTTGCAAAGATGCTCACATCTTGAAGGCTGGCAAAAACCTGTTTGTTAAAGTTTCTTCTGTAGTGACTGCCACTTGAACTTAATTTGTAACTTTCTTGGTTTATTTAGGCCAGACTACAAACTACATATGGCGGGTGTCATGAAGACACTACTATTTCTCCAGTATCTATGAACCTATGAACCTGTGAGCCTATGAATTTTGTAGTCAAGATTCTTTGTCTTGTCATTAAATGCTAAGGTATTTAATTCTTTTTTTAATTTAAAGTACTAGACAGACTAAATTTCCCTTTTTATATTTCCAGACTCTTACTAATCTCTATCAGTGCTCCAGAGTTCAGGGGAAGGTAAATGGGAATTTATTTCTGACTGTCCTTGTTAAGGGGTTCAAGGCAGGAGTAACCCTCGCAGTACCGTTTATTGCTGTTTTCCAAGAACTGCTGGTCCAATGGATACAACAGAAAACTTTGGATGGTACAACTTTTGCTCTACAGAAATACATAGGTTCATAGGTGGTTACTAGTCTAATGGCCTTAGGGCCTTTACAAGCCTAGCCATGTAAAAAACCCAAGTACCATTATTGACTATAGTTAGATGGTCATTGTTAGCAGAGTGATTCTGTGCTCAGCACTGACTGCTCCTGTCCCTGAGTGACATAGGTGTCACCCCTGAGGTGAATTTACTGTCACTCATCCAGTTGTCAAGGTTGTGCTTGAATAGGGTCATTGAAAAGCTCTGCATCACATGAAGTGGGAGCTTGTTCCAGAGCAGTAGCAATCACTGGGAGATATATCTGTCTCTCCAGCATGTTCTGTTAATGTCACAGGCTAGGTTGAGATCCCTGGAGTGAGTTATTCTTGACCCATTTGATTTGCGGATGTGCATCATTTCCATTAGAGCAGGGACTGAGACTGATGTGTAGGCCAGGCACAGGTCGCCTCTCAGCAGCCTGTATGATACAGAGTACAGTGACAGGGCTTTCAGTCTTTCCATGTATGTCACGTTTTGGAGGCTGTGGATTCTCTTGGTTAAAAACTTCTGTAGTCTCTCCAGTTACTGCAGGGGTCTGGTGAGGTACATACTGATGGGAGCATTGAATTCAATTAGTGGTCTGATAGGGGTCGAGTACGGTGGAGCAATAACATCCCTGGTTTTGGATGCGATATTCCTATTCATGAGCTGCACAATGTCAAATGCTTTTCTTACCACTACTGATATATGGCGATCAAAGTTTAGATTGCTATCAACCTGTGTTCCCAAGTCTTGCACCACTGAATTTAACCTTAGAGGGGTGCTATATATATATCATAATAGCAGGGGGTGCTTCTTTGCTATAGGGAATAATGAGGCATTTTTTTGCAGTAAGTTTTATTCCGTGAGTTTGGCACCAATCATTTGTCTGTGTCAGCCCTTTCTGTAATACGTTAACATTGTTGGGGGGACTCTATGATTGTGCCCAGTTTACAGTCGTCTGCAGACTTGGTAAGCCACAGGCCATCTACCTTTACCTGAACTTCAGAAAACTAGATTCAAAACAGTAATGGGCCCAGCACAGATCCTTGTGGTGCACAACTGGTAACTGGTCAACTGGTGCAGGTGGTCTCCCCAACTTTGACAATGTGCATTCTGCTGGTGAGACAGTTGGCTACCCATCTAGTAATGTATAAGTTAATCCCCAGCTGGGAGAGTTTCTCTGTGATACCTGAATGAAGGATTGTGTCAAAGCCCTTGGTTAAATCAAGATAGGTGGTATGTACTGTTTTGCCCTCATCCAGGGCTTTGGTGACATTCTAAAAGATGTCCACTAGGTTTAATAATCAAGATCTACCCTTGACAAAACTAAACTGGATCAGATCAAGAGTTTTTATATGTCGCCTATGTCCTTGTGAATAAAGTCCATGATGATTCTTTCCATGGCCATGCAAATAAGGCTGGTTAGGCTTAAGGTCGATAGTTCCCAGGGTCAATTGATGGACCGCCTTTATACAAGGGGATTACCATTGCTGTTCTTCACCCTACTGGCACAAAGCTAGTTCTCAGACTATGGTTAAAGAGAGTACCTAGTGGTTCTGCAAGGTCTTGTTTTAGATTGCTTAGTAAGCAGCCAGGGATGTTCTGTGCTCTCATAGAGGCCATGTTTTTGGCCTTGGACAGTGCTTGTATGACCTGTTCTTTGGAGATACATAGTGGAGAACTGGTGTCAGGAATGCTTTGGGGTATGTCTGGTGGGGACAGGGGGGTGAAATTTTTGCTACATCTGTCGGCAGTAGGTTGGCAATTTCCTCAGGTTCAGTGTGAGTTGTACTGTCCACTATAAGTTTAGCATACAGCTGGGCATTCCCTTTTAGGTTTTGGACATAGCTAAAAATGCCTTATAATTGCCTTTAGCTAGGGATGTTAATTTAAACTCGTACCTAGCATTGGAGGACCTAAGATATGTGATTTGCTTGTTCAAGCTGTGCAGAGTATTCCTCCTTTGTTGAGCAAGTTCCCTCCTGTTCTTAGATCTCAGTTTCTTTCTTTTGTTGTATAACTTATTTATACTGACAGTCCACCATGGTGGCTTGTTTTTTCAGGAAGACCTGGTTTTGTTCCTGTTATTTACGGTCAAGTCAGTGTATTTGTTTAAGTGGTTATATAGGGCATTTGTATATTCCTCTGCATAGCCATCATTGTTGGTTATGTTGGCAAGGGCTTTGAAACTTTTTATACCATCGCTTAATAGGCAATAGTTTGCTTTGGAGAAATTTTCATTTTTTTACACCTGTGGTGGTGTCAGATTTGATCTTTACTTCAAACGAGACAGATTTATAGTCTGACCTTACCAGGGAGGGCAACACACAGCTGTTGGTGAGGACTAGGTCTAGGACATTTGAGCAAAGTCCAGTAACCTCATAGTGATCGTGTTTGTGCTCATGTAAGTCACCCAGTCAAAGGAAGGAAATCTGAAATCTCCCATGACTGAGGTGTTTGTCTGTATACTTAACCTATACATGGCTATGCTCCTGTATAAATCCTGGATAAGAAAATAATTCCAATGCAATGTCCTATTTATTCTAAACACTCTTTCTCTAGGTAATACTAGTTATTCACAAAAATCCGATCATAGCTCATCTTTCAACATACTTCTACCCTTACTTATTATAATCTAAAGTATGTATTCAAGGACTATATTAAAACTATTCTCTTTAAGTTGCAATTATGCCTCAATATCTACACTTTACTGCATCTACTACAGGCTATGAGGCAATGTACTATATCTATGAAAACTGCTTACCCAGCGATTGTTATTAATAATACCTGGTTTACATTCCATAAGCCACTCATTTTCCTGATAGATTTCTTCATTTTTTTTAAGAATAATTCTCTATTTTCCTGTAGTAGACGATGCAACAATGCCATTAATAAGAATATTTACATGAATGTATTTTGATCCAATGTTATGTGTTTAACACAAATGTCAAGTCATTAATATGTAAGCCTTGCATTTGTAAATATAATCATTGTTACATGTTAAATGTGGAGCTTTTCTCTGCTGAAAAAGGATTTGTGTCCATTCAGACTTTCCTGGTAATCAAATGCAAAATAAAATAAAATAAAAATAATAAAATACTGAGAGACTCTAGCAGGTCCGGGTAGCCAATGTGCTTCTCTTGGTTCATGGCGGGAGACCTGTAGCTAGCGATGACGTGGAAGGGTATTTTACCTATAGTTAATTGGACCTGGAGCAGTTCAAGAGAGTCTTACTGTTTCACCACTCTCGAGGTGTCTTTGTATTTAATGAAGATGGATGCACCTTTGGTTCTTTCATGCTCGTTTTGGGGTCTGAATGTGTGAAAGGCATTGTAGCCTTGTATGGCTGGGGTACTCTCAGCAGCCCTGAACCACATCTCAATGATTGCACAAACATCAATATCTTCCAATGTGAGAAGTGCTTTCTGGGAGTGCAGTTTACTGTTTAAGCTCCTAGCATTAAGCAGCATGACCTTGAATTTCCCTTTAATGTATTTCTTTAAGTCAGAAATGTTGTTGTTTGCACATTGCCTAAAAAGGCACTATGGTGGAGGCAAGAGTCTTTGCCAGTATGTGAAAGCCTTGAGGAGACAGGAGAAGCCCAACTCTGGTCAAGCAGAGTAGACTGTCAACCATGTCTTCCCAGGCAGGCAGATTCTTGCTATATTATGCCATCATCTTAGGGGAAAGGTAGAATGCTGCTTCGGGCTAGGGATATACCTGTCTGGGACAAATAATCTGAGAGTTTGGTCATGTCTCTCTTCATATACTCCAGAGAGGTACATCTCTCAAGTTATTCACACCAACATGTATTATGACAGAGTCATGATGGTAGCTGTTGCTAAGTGACTTGCGTGCATGCATGATTTGATGGATCCTGGCACCTGATGGGCAGCTGAATGTGACCTTCTCCTTGTTCAGCCTGGTGAGAGGTACATCTGTGTTGTCACTATTGAGTCGTCTATGACCAAAACATTAGGTTTAGAGGTGTTTTGCCTTAGGGGTTTAAATGTTTGTTTTTTAGCACCTTTATTGAATTATCACTTGTGGCATAGGCACATTTACATATATATATATATATATATATATATATATATATATATATATATATATATATATATATATAAAAGTAATCAAACTGTATTAACAAGTTAAAATGAACAAACATTATGCTGCACATATATAGCTATATATCATATAACCTAAGCAACATTACATAAATTATTCAATTCCTGACCCTTTTTTTTAACAAGAAACACCTTTATTAAACCATCACTTATGACATAAGCAATCATACATCTATATAAATGAAAATAAACCACACTGACACAATCCTAGTTGCAAACATTTTACATCACAAACCATATTGACACACTCCCAGTTGCAAACATTATACATCACTTATAATCTACACAATCATTTTCAGTCAAACATTACATAGCTCATTTACATCCTGCCTTCTTTTCAACCTCATTCCTCCCCTGTATGTACTGTTCACACAATTCCCATTTTTTCCTTTGTAGTTTGCTCCTACCTTTTTCTAAAGATCTCATTTCCAGTTGTTTTATCTCTGTTACGATATTCGTCACTTTTAATATAGTTGGTTTTGATTTTCATTTCCATTGTCTAGTAGCTAATTTGGCAGCCACCATAATTAGAGACAGCAAGGCCTTACCATGTCTAGACAATCCCGAGTCTGTGTCATAGCTCAAAAAAATATTCTCCCTCGTCACACCAATCTGTCCACCTGGCATCTCTGACAGTGCATCCTGCAGGAAATCCTTAAAGTCTGCCAACTCACTTCACTCCCAGAAAATATATTCCCAATTACCTCTTTCTTCCCTGTCATACCTCCAACATTTGCCGTCTACCTGAGGAAAAATTTTCTTGGGGTATAAAAATATCTATGTGAATATTTCCAAGCAAAAATCTGAAATCTTCTAAATTTTGTTGCATATTTGTGAATTGCTTATCCAATCTCTCTTCCCAATCCTTTCTAACCTCCTGTGATTGATTCTTACATTTATCATGAAATATTTTATATGCTGCACTAATTATTGCATTTTTAATGGCAGCTACTGTTCTAGATTCTACTAGAAACTCTACCAGCGCTGGTCTTTCATTTAGGACCCCCCTATTTCTTTCTCTTTGCGTATATTCTAATATCAATCCTTGCTATCGAAGGCAATCTCTAACCTGTAGCCCAAATAAATTCTTGGCATCTTCCCATTCTATCATCTTTCCTTCTCTAGTTATTTGCCCCCAATACCTTGGTTCCTTTGTCAGTTTTCTCCAAGAAATTCCAGCCCCCTCTTTTCTACTGTCTATGTCCCTAACTGCATAATCTCCTTTCTCCATTCCCATGTTGGCTTAATTCTTAGAATACTTTCTACTACTTTATGGATATAATATTCTGTATGATTATTGTTATTCTCCTTAAAGGCCTTCATCCAAAATCCCAGTTTGTCCTTGTATCTTGAGCTTCCTCCCTGTTTCAACATCATCCCTTTCCACTTTGAATTATAGTTTTCTGCTTGTGCTATATATAGGAGCCTTAACTGTGTAGCACTGAAATACTCTTCAAACTGGGTAATCCCAGTCTGCCCTGTTCTACTGGAAGGATCATAAACATTTCCATTTGTATCTTTTCTTCATTTCCATATGTCTCTGCTTTATACAGCCTTTCATAGAATTTCTGAAATATTTCTAATACCTCTGCAGAATCGCTTGTTAACTTCCTTGTTATAGGCTCCCTAAGCTTGGTGACAGCCCTTTCTACTTTCTGTTGCATGAGTCTGAGATAACTGCATGAGTCATTGTGCTAAAAGTTTTTGTGCTCTAGTTTTATTATCAAAAAACAGTTGCTTAATAGCAATCTTTCTAAACTCATGCATATTATCAAGGTAATCCCTTATTTTCTGCTTAGCATTCTGCAGTTGATCCTCTTCTTGTTCTGAGATTCTCCCTGTTCTGCAATATTTAACATTTGTCAGTACCTCTCAGTATTTCTTGTTACTTCTTAACCATAGCTCCCTTTCTTTTATTTCCACCCTATTTTTAAATTCCACCTTAATTTTTCCAACTCCCTAGCTATATTTTAAGAAGACATTTCTATCCCCCTGAATAATCTCCACTACCCATTCCTTAAATTCCTCTCTTTTTCAACAGAGAGGTGAGAAAACACCAGTGTCTCATTTTTATTTCATTACCATGTGTTTTTATTTTAGTTGTTATTGGCACATTATCTGAAATAGCTAGTGGGTGTGTATCAAGACCTTCAATTACATGCACATGTTCTTGTGAAATGTAAATTCTGTCTAGCCCAGCCCTTTTTTTGTATCTTGGGGAATTATATGTAAATTCACTCTGAATTCCTATTACTGAATTCACTTCTTCCATGCCAAATATTTTCATAAATTTCTTCAAAGTCTACCCTTCTTTGTTATAATTTTTAGGTGGCTAATTGTTGAGACATTGATGTGTGTTGTGTGGTGGTAGATTCTGTTTATGAACCAGTATGTGTATATGGTTTATGCTTGGGAAGTCTCCGGTCTTTTCTTAGGCTCTTAGTGAGTACCTCTGCATATGTAGGTTTGTGTGTCTTGCCCTTATCTTGTGTAAAAGAAGAGCTGTGTGACAACCTATTGTATGTCTTGTTTGTTGTTATGTGAGGACTGATTCTAATTTCATGGTATACTTACATCTCTCACATACTGTGTTTGCTTTATGAGCAAGAGGTTGTCAGTATACATGAGACAATTGCTGCATTGCCTCGGGATGTCCATGTCAATCAGGCTGGTTGAAGAAATGCTGGGAAGCTGTCCATCAATTCTGGCAGGTATATAGTGTAGTAACTAGTGGGGATGGGCTAGATGGACCAGGGTTTGCTTGTGAGAAAAACAAGGGAATTTAATAGGAGTATAAAGTACCATTACTTCCAATTTGTCCTACCAATTATAATGCTTTGTGGTCCTTTGTAACTTTAAAAAAAATACCTTCATTCTGAAAATACAACCATAAATATGTATTGCATTCTGGTTGTAATCAAACTACATTATTTAGAGATTGTCATACTTTTATTATTTGAAAATGTATTGTGAATTACCAAAATATATATTGGCTACCATCTTTTATGAGAGGGGAAATTTCTATAAAGTTTCCTGTGACTTCTGTATTGTTGGAACCCCTTGTAAAACAAGTTAATTTATTCCTTGTGGATTGTCATATAAAAAGGTTAAACACTTGTCTGTAGTTTAACATGTTCCCAGATGGACTCTGAAAGCTCTCAGTAACAATGATGGTTAATGCTACACACACCCTATCACATCGACTGGAAAAGGTAGTGCACACATACCCCTTGATCTCATGTGAAGACAATCACCAGCATTAAATATGCCCCCATCATGGAGGTGAGGGAATGTCAGCCATTGTTGGATGCTTTTGCGATGAGAAGAGTAGGAGCATGCAATATCTTGGACACCAGCTTCCAAACTGGTCACTAACACATGATGACCATCTAATGAAGATGCCACTCCTAACATCTTAGAGGGAGTGATACCCATGGTTCATCCTACAAACTGCATACATTTCTAAAGTGTGCTACTATGTTTAGTTTCATCATTTACATACATAATGGCTCTCATCAGCATGTGGACACTCATCTGCATGTCATTATTAGGTAATTTGCATGCCATGCAGTCCAAGCTACTTATCCTCCCAGAGGTATCACACTTTTTAAGTCTATCACCCTCTCCCTGCATTTCTCTACTCACTACACATAATTTGGTGCACTGTTTGTTTCTGAATTCTCCCATTATTTCTGATGAAGAGGGATAAACAGAACTATATAATTGGATGTAACTTGTATTACTGTAATATCCAGAGATGCCTGTATGAAATCTTAGCAATGTGAATGCAGCCCTATATCTGCATGTGCAAGTTGCTATATAAAAGACATGAAGTCCTAAATATGCATTTGTATGTATCACTTTTATGAGTATTATATAAATGAAAATATATTTCAAAGCATAAAAGAGATGGATTCTGTACTTTTATAAGACAGCAAAAACTATAAGTTTTTTATGCAAGTACATTTTGTTCCTGGTTATATTTGTAGTCATAAGAATGATACTATTTTGAGAACAATATTCTGTAGCCTTGATAATACTGTTCAGATGGGAATGCACTACAGGCACTGAAAATTTTAAGTTTTGCTTAGATAGGGATATACAGCTGTTGACTCCAAGAGAACTTTTGAGGAAATTGAAATTGCATGCCTCTCTTTTTATCTGCAGCAATAATTTGTCAAGAAAAAAAAATAACATTACTAACTGGTGTAGGATGAATCTTCTGTTGTAAACAGTTTTCCGCTTTTACAAGTGTAAGCTTAGATGATGTGCAGTGCCTTTCTGAATTTCATCTAAGCTACATGTCAGGTAATGTTTTTTTTTTGTTCAAATAATTTTATTGAAATAATTTTTTACAAACAATAGTTAATGGATTTTGTAAATCAAATATTTAAGTTAAGTAACTATTTACAAATGTACATAGGCCTCAGGTCAGTTGTATATAAGTACAAATCATTATTGCATATACGGATGCTATACATTATTAAACAAACAGTTGGACAAATAAATGATGATTCCTTGTGACTTCTCTTCTTATGTAGGTTAATTTGTGACCATCTTGAGTGTCTCAATTAGGGAGAGAACTTTCTCCAAAGGATTGTTGGTCCATTTCCTACGAAAGATTCTCATTTCCTTAACTTTGATTTCTAACAAAGCTACCTTTCAATAGAGTTAGAAAATCCTTGAAAGTTGGACTGATAGTTGAGTTCCATTTCCTTGTGATACATTTTTTTGATACTGCCATTATAGTCCAAAGAAGATACCGGTCTTTCCTTTTCATTGCAGTGGCTTTATATATATTCAGGAGAATTAATAACTTTGACAAAATAAAAGAATCAGTATAAATGGCTTGCAAAAATTCATCAATATCTTCCCAAAATTTCTTTATATAAGAACATTCATACATAATATTAGACGAATCTGCATTATATTTTAATGAACACCTCCAACATACTGTTTCATTCATGTTATTAAATTTAGCTATTTTATTTACTTGGAGTGTAAAAGGCTCTGTGAAGGAGCTTCCATGCAAAGATTTTCCAACATTGCATGTTTGAGGATAACTTTATAGAATATAATATATCCTTTTTGGTCTCATTTTATAACAATAATGTATGATATTTAGTGATGAAATTCCAAACTTTCTGATTAGCTTTTGTTTTATAGTTGATGATAATTTTATATGTTTGAAATTAAAATTGTCCAGTTAAAGTCTCCATATATTATTCCATATAAATGAAATATAAATTTGGGCATGGAACTAAATGAGGAATTATCTATTGTTCTACATAAATCTTTTGCATAAGCTATTAGTGTATTGAGAGCTAGCCAGTCAGTGCTTGATAAATTAAATGTGTTAATTAATTGATTGATATCTGAGACTATTAGATTTTCCATACATTGATCCCAACATATGAAGTTGTTTCTCTTCCATGAGTTAAGGGTATCTGTAGGAATGTTGTTGAAAAAGTTTTTTGTAATTTTAAATGGAGTTAATAACTGGAACCATAATTTGATATCAACGTTATTATTTACAAAACTCTGAAAAGTATTGTAAATGCAATTTATATAATTTAGATTAGTAGGTTTGGTGCAGTTGTATTGCAAGTTAACACAAATAAAGCACCAGAGCTTATTATTCTGATCATTTAGTTGTATATTTTTTGCTAATTTACATTCCTCTTGAAAAATAACAGTATGTAATGTTTTCCATGCTGAGGAAAATTTTGGATCTATCCAATTTACTATCGTTTTGAAAATGGATGATTTGATATAAGTTTCTAAATCAGGAAAGTTAATACCTCCCATCTCCCAAGGCCTAATATGGTTCAGATAAGCTATTCTGTTTTTTTGGGGTATCAAAGGAAACTTATAATGATTCTATTTAAATCTTTTAAGATGTTTTTGCTAGGAATTATAGGGATAGCTTGTGTAATGTAGTTTACCTTTGGCAGAATATGTCAGGTAATGTTTTGAAATTATATACTTGTAAGAATTTCTTCTTTTCATAAATAAAGTGTCATGGCAAGTTTTCAATTAACAAGATTCTGAGTGAGTTCATTTTATGGAGCTACCTTCTACAACATTGTCTGTAAAAACAAATATTTTCTGATCAATAATGTTTACAGCTGCTTTATACAATCACTTATATTTAAAAAATCACCAAGTCATGCTGTCCCTGTGGCCTTCCTGAATTCTTGTGAGTTTCATTTTCAGATGACTTATAGATTCATAGATTAGTACCAAGCTAACTGCCCTTAAGCCTAGCCAATTATCCCTTGTGAGATTCAAACCCTGCACCTTGTGTTTGTAAGGCAAACACCTTAACCATTAGGCCACCCTCCCAACCCTAACTTCAAAATACTTTCACTCTTTAACACTTACAGCTCACATATCTAGGTCCGAATATTCCCATAATCAATGAAAGACTGTAGATATTGTAAAACCCACTTCAGTACCTTCAGACTCCACTTCAATGGCCATTCTGTAGTCAAAATTAATGTTAATGTTAATCATACCTCTCAACCACTTAGTACAGGAAATCTGGACAAAGTGTACAAACAAAAATAAGGACACATTTTAAATATTGCTCTTATAAACGTAGAAAGTTGCTAGAATAGCAGGATTTGCATTAGCATGTATTTTTCTGAAAGATATGAAGTCTGAAACTCAAAAGTATACCATTATTTAGTGGCCTCAGTTGTCAGTGATTTCTCAGAAAACCACAAATTTTATGAAGAAAAGACTAAAATAGGAGGCAAAAATCTGAACATTCTGCGAAAATCTGGAAAGTTGAGAGGTATGATTAATATCTTCCATAATTATTTCAACCTAAATCTAAATCGCAGACTGTATTTCTTTCTGGTAACACTTACTCTCTCTAGATGATGTAATCCAATTCACTGTGCCTTTTAAAGTTTATTAATCTTAATATGGATGTATGTGCATGTGACCAGTTTTGTTTTAAAAAATAAAACACTAAATAACATGATATGTAGCATAAAACGGTTGAAGTATGCTTCTAATATTATAAAGGAGGTAACAAAATTTAAATCTTAAAAAGTCATTCCTTTGATTTAAGTACAAAATGATATATCATCACCACTTTTATTAATATCCCTTGCCAAGTATACACTACAAGAAGCCAGCCTGTAAATCCTCTTTAAAATGCTAACATCACAATTTATATTTGAAACCAGTTATCTCAGACTCTGTTGTACATGTCATCACAAGGACTTGTACATATTATCAAACTGTCAGCTGCATTAGACACATCTGGACTTTCTCATAGTATACAAGTTAACTATTGTAACTGAAAATCCCATGTAAAATGTATTTGAGTCTATTTTGCATAAAAAATTGCTCTTAGTAAATTGTGGAAAAATGCATTCTGGGAATCTCAAGTACCTGTCTGAGGGCTTGTGCATACTTACTCATATTTATTGTTGGATCCTAAATACAAGAAATGCCCATCTGGTCTATTGTTAATGCACCATGTTATGTTATGAAGTGTATAGACAGGTAATCTCACTTACATACAAGAGTTCTGAGATATAACACATTTTCTGTCAGTCTGAAATTTAGAGATAGCTGTAACTCCAGTATATTGCTTGTTAACATCTTTCCAGATGCCGCTGTGTACTTTGTTCAAAAAATAAGATTTTTTATTGTACCTTCTCTGGTTTTCCCATTTTGACTATAAGGCCTCTCTTCTACAGTGTAAATTGGCTGTAGATGCAAGTGAGTGGTATGGATGAACTACAGCAGCAGGGCTAGCCACCCAGTGGTGTAAAACCTTGGCTCAAGATGATTGTCACTGTCGAATTGACATGCCAACCCCATATGGAAAAGGGGTTGAGAATGGATGGATGGATGGATGGATGGATGGATGGATGGATGGATAGATGGATTCTGGGTAACTGAAATAAAGCTACTTCTTTAGAAGTGAAATCTTTTATTTCAGTTGTGGTCCCAGTACTACATCTCTTACACTGTATGTCAAATTAAGACCGTGTGAATTAATTTAGCAAAAAAGTTTAGTAGCTTGTGTACTACTTTGTATTTACATACATCATCTTCTCATATATCACTAGTGCTGGGTTTACACTTGAACTACTGGAGACCATCCTTAACAACAAAATAAAACACACATAAATGTCTTCTTTCTGCAGCTAAACCAACATATTATGGTATATATTATAAGGGATTAATTCTCAGCTCTTTGAGGTCCTTAATTAAAACCGCTGCAAAAAACATGTTTCATGTTGTCAAGTTTCTTTAACTCTGAGGGATTGTTAAACTTAGAGTTTACCCGTTCCTGTATTTGTCAAATTATCCAGCCCTGTCATCTCTGGTCATATTAAGGACTGCAGTACATGTTAGCAAACCAACTTCTTTTACTTGTATCCTCAAAATCTGCTTACTTGAGGAGACTGACTTTAAATTTTCATCAATCCAAGGTCTAACTATGTTATAGACCTAGATTCCATTCAAATGTTGTAAGGAGTGTACACCTACAGCACCTCCACTTCTAATGGGTGTTCTTACCTAATGCTACTTCTGCAGTCTCCACACTTTAGTTGCATGAGTTTACCAATACTCTGTCATTTTACGTTTCATCCATTAGTCGCAGAACCATAATGGCATTCCTGGAAAAAAAGCATTACCGTCATAAAGAATTGTTTCCATTAAAAGCCCTCATCTTACACTCTTTATGCTTGATACTGCAGTCATTCTCAGGCCTCCAAGCCATATTTGTAATACTTTACATACTACTATAATAAACCTGTTAAGTACTAAATATTCTAACATTATTCTGTTCTCCAAAAGACACACCCCTCAGGGCCTTCTGATTTGTACCCCACAGCCAGTATGTCTGTTAACAAAGTTCAAGAAAAATACTGGATGCCAAAATTCTGGAATACTTTAATCAATATTCTATATTTTCATCTCATCAGCAAAAGCTCAGACCTTGTTACAAAGTATATTACTACTTTATTCATATCAACTGACCAAATTTATGATTTTATGGAAAAGGCACCTTTATCTGGGGCTGTCTTTTTGAAACTCAGAAGGGCTTTAGAAACAGTTGATCATAAACCATTATTTGAGAAACAGGCGTCCAGTGACTTTAGCAACAATGTTTTGAAATGGTTCAAATCATATAATTCTCAGATGACCTTAGTTTGAAAAGCTAGACTGAGGTCATCTTGAAGCAGCTGTTACACTGATGAATATGAGAGTCATGCTAATATTTCAGGAGAGTTGAAAAAATGAAGACCTTTAATTTTCTTGGCTAGAAATCTCTGGGGTCTTTCCAGTTGAGTGATATGCTTGGATTTGTGAATACCAAATGGTGCATTATTTTCAATGATAAGTTTGGTAAGGAAAGAATGCAGGGGTTGGATGACTTATTTGGCTGTTGAAGATATCCCCTTGGTAATTAACTTGGCTATATAGAAGGATTTCCTGATGATGGCAGAAAAGTAATGATCAAATGAGAGAGAGTTATCCACATAAGTACCCAGGTCTCTTATGACTGTCTCTCTCTGAACAGGAGGACTGTTTATAGCATATGAGACAGGAGTATCCCTTTTGCCAAACTCTACTACATTGCACTTTTTAGCAGTTAGCTTTAGACTGTTCTCAGTACAGCAGGTATAAGCATATTCCAACCATTACTGGAGCTGTTTAGTTGCAGTGGATGAGTGTGTAACAGTACCCAGCTTGGAGTCATCAGCAAACTTGGTCAACCACACCTGTGGGATACTGGCTTGGATTTCTGCAAAAAAAAAAAAACAGCAAGGGACTAACATTTATTCCTGTGGCACTCCAATCATGACAATTTTGCATGAGGATTCTAGTCAGTTTGGTTGCTTATATAGTTCCCTCCAAAAGGGCTTAGCCTATAGGCAGCTAGAGTGACAGTGTGAGAGAGGGTGAAAGCTTTTGGAAGCTGGCTATTTGCTGTATCTTTGGCAGGATACACCCCATAGGCTACTGCTTAAGTGAGAAAGATGAACATTATAGGGGGTTACTTTAAGTTTGTATAATGTTTTCAATAATTTCAGCACTGGGAATAGTATTAAAAGAGTGGGCAGGTCAAAATAAGCAATGTGTATACAGTGACCACTGTCAATATCTGCTATAACATTTTTAAGAAGCTTACTTGGTTCAGAAGGCAGAACCTGTTATTCACAAAACCATACTGAGTGGGGTCTAGTGCAGTTAAATTTTCTATATCTGCATAAATGAATTCTGCTATGATAAATTTCATGGCTTTACGTATAAGGGGGATGAGGCTGATAAACCTATAATTTCCTGGGTCTTTAGAGGAGTTACCCTTATGTAGGGCAGTTACAGTGGCTGTTCTCCAGGCATCAGGCACAGAACCAGCATACAGACTGAGGATGAGTGATTTAGGTAGACGCTCAGATAGTGCATACTCCACACTGATGAGAATGTGGCCTGGTATGTTGTCAGATCCTGTGGGAGTATTATTGTTAGCCTTTCACAGGGATCCTCAGACTTTTCCAATGTGATTTAAAGGAAACTGTTTTCGGGGATGGAGCGAGCAACAATATGGGTAGGTGGATTAATATTAGTAGTAAATGTTCCTGGAAATTTTTGGTTATATCCCTGGGATCAGAATTTATGATATTATTATGGATGAGCTCAGTGTATTGCTGGGCATTATTCTTTAATTTTCTGACATAGCTGAAGAGAGATTTGTAGTTAATTTGGTAATTGTGACAACTTTAAGTTATTATTTTCATTAACAATTTTCTAATTGTGCACTTAAGTTTATTGCTGACATTTTCAGTGTGATTTTGAGGTAGGGAATATGAATTTCTTGCAATGCTGCATTATTTTCCTTCTTTGGTTATACGCTTTATTTATACAGGAGTTCCACCAGACAGGTTTACTCCTGCATTTACCATCATTATGTTTAGTCTATTATTGCCCTATTCACTTACAATGTTAATAGATCAACAGGTTTTGCTTCAGATTACGTTATAAGTATGGAATTAAATGGGTGAATTTATTGATTAACTAGTCTTCTCATTTTTAATAGAAAAATAAATACTTTTCATGACACAGAGCAAAAATATGAGGCAAAATCACAGATGTTCTACAAAATCAAAGACAGTTGATAGGCACGTAGAAAGGGCACTGCTTTGTAAAGTATGCATTTTGTCATTCATGTGATCATAATGAGACATCTAAGGTGTAAGCAGTCAAGAATGACTGTAACTGCTGGACACATTTGTGTGATTCTGTGTGTGTGTGTGTGTGTGTGTGTGTGTGTGTGTGTGTGTGTGTGTGTGTGTGTGTGGGCGTGTGTATGCGCACAGCTGAGTTTTTACATATGTGTAAGAGACTGACGCTGTATATTTGCATCTGCTAATGTGTAAACATCCTTACTTAACGTGTGTGTGTGTGTGTGTGTGTGTGTGTGTGTGTGTGTGTGTGTGTGTGTGTGTGTGTGTGAAATATTAGGTGTGATTCTTTTGTGTGTTTACAGAAGAATAAAATAAGACATAGATAGATAGATAGATAGATAGATGTATGTGTGTGTAGATAGTATGAAATATTAGATAGATAGATTCTTAGATAGATTTATAGAAGAATAAAATAAGACATAGATAGATAGATAGATAGATAGATAGATAGATAGATAGATAGATAGATAGACAGATAGATAGATAGATAGATAGAAAATGTATATACTCAAATAAAACAAACACAAACCAATAATGCCCTCCAGAGTGAGCATTACTGGGGAAATAACAGACCTTTCAGGGGTGTTCTGAGTCTCAATGCCCTGTCCTTTTCAAAGGACAAATCTACAAATCCAGTTGTTAAAATATCTTAGTTTGGTAAATTTATAGTCATGTAACTGTTGAGAAGGCAGCTTTTCACTAAAGACAATTTTAACCCTGTTATTTTTTTGTAGTATCCTTCCATATTCCAGAATACTTGTATCATGCAGTTTAAAGGTAATTTATTCCTATGTGCAAAACCAGACATGTATGCCTTTTATCAGTCTCTAATTGTTTAATTAGACCACTGGCTTCCAAGATTCTCAGTGCAGGTATGCATGAGCTTTGTTCTGCATTTTATTGTGTAAGGTGGTCTAATCAAGTCTTCTGACCATTAAGTCTCCCAATACAAGTGTCTCACATGACCTTCCTTTTTGTAGCACTAACTTCTATTTGGATTCAAGTCAGAAAGTTGCTAAGTATACGGATGCTTTGCATTTCCTCATAATGTCCTATGCTTTAATATGCTTTGCCTTACTGATTTATACTTCTACTTTCAGAAGAATGAGGATGCTTGCTCAGCTATTCTCTCTTCAGGGTAGAAACTAAGATAGTGCTGTGAAAGACTGAGACGTGAAAGGTTCAGAGGGATTTTCTTCAGCTGATTCATTGGGTACAGGTAGCGCAATGGACTGATAAGAAAAAAATATTTATAGTTGAATATAGTTTTGTTGAGTGAAAACTCTACCCAACATTCATTTTCTATAGCTTTAACTGATGGCTTGACTTGTTTGCAGGTTTGTATGTCTGACAGTAAGAGTCCATGTCTAGGTGACTTCAATTACCCTAATATAGACTGGGAACACTACTCAAGCCCAAACACCCTAGCCCAAAAGTTCCTGGAATTCATAAACTCAAATGCCATGGAACAACTAGTCACCATCCCCACAAGAGGAGAAAACATACTTGATCTCATCATCACGAACATGGGAGCACAATGTTCAACACCGGAAGTATACCCCTCACTGGTGAGATCAGATCACAAACTAATCTTGCTGGAGGTCCTCATCCCACCCCCACCTGAAATAAAAAAGACCACAGTAAAAAACTTCTCGAAAGCCGACTTCACACTTCTAAAGACTAGTGTGGTCTCCTTTAAGGCCCCCGAGCCAGCGGAAAACAGTACTCAAGCCGCTGAATCACTTACAAATGCCTTCTACCAGCACCTGCAGGACTGCATGGATAAGGCAATCCCAAGCAAAACAAAGACTCTTTGTACCAAGGGCAAGCGTCCAGTCTGGTGGACCCCAGCCATAAACAAACTCTACAACAAAAGGAGGAAGCTACTACAAGATAGAGCAAAATCCTTAAAAGGTAAGACACCTTTGATCACTATAAGTAAAAAGCTAAGAGCTCTCATAAAATCATCCAAAGCAAATTTTGAGAGAAAAATAGCTAAAGACTCAAAAGACAATCATAAGGCCTTCTTTAGCTATGTTAGAAACCTGGGAGGAAACTCCCAGATATGCTCAGAACTAGTTCAAAATGATGTGAAGATTACTGATCCTACAGACATTGCCAACATACTGGCTGACAGGTTCAGTGCAAACTTCTCCCCCCCCCAAAAGGAGAGATATCTATACCAAATGGTTGCAGCCCCCAAACATCTCAAACGCCCAAGTGAGAACTGCTCTCTCCAAAGCAAAAACACAGCATCCGTGGGACCTGATGGTGTCCCAGGCTGTGTGCTCCACGAACTCAACGAGGAATTAAACCCACAGCTAGGACAGCTGTTTAATCATAGTCTCACCTCTGGATACGCACTCCAGGAGTGGCGCACTGCGACTGTGGTCCCACTTCACAAAGGCGGTGCCTCCACAGACCCTGGAAATTACCGCCCATTAGCTTGACAAGCCTTATCTGCAAAGCTATGGAGAGGATCATAATGGACCTCATAAATAAAGACATAGGGAATTTGCAGACTTTGGATCCAACCCAGTTTGGCTTTGTCAAAGGCAGATCATGCCTTTTAAACTTGGTTGACTTTTTCGAAACAGTCACCAAAGCCATTGATGAGGGAAAGGCAGTCCATACAGCCTACCTCGATCTGGCGAAGGCCTTTGACACAATACCCCACTCGGGTATCATTGAAAAACTCATCAGCTTAAATGTTAACCCATACATCACAAGATGGGTTGCAAACTGGATGAGTGACAGAACCCACAGGGTCAGAGTTGCTGGCGCCATGTCAGACTCAAAGCCTGTCACAAGTGGTGTCCCACAGGGCTCAGTCCTGGGCCCACTCTTGTTTGGCATCTACTTTTCTGAAGTACAAGCAAACACAGGAGGGTTATGGCTGACAAAGTTTGCAGATGACTGCAAACTGGGCACCGTAGTCGAAAACACATCTGACACAGATATCCTTCAGAAGGGCCTCACAGAAACGGATGACTGGTGCCAGAGCCATGGCCTAAAGTTAAATGCCAAAAAATGCATAGTCATACCCTTCGGGAAAAACAAGGTTACCCCTAGCTACCATATAGGTGGTAATCCTCTGAGCACAGAAGAAGTTATCAGGGACCTGGGGACCCAGGTTGACAGTAGCCTGTCATTCGACACCCATGTAGCTAAAGTAGTTAGGAAGACCTTCTACATTGCCCACCTTATCATGAAGGGATTCACATCTAGATCAAGGGAGGTCATAGTCTCCCTATACTCATCACTCATCAGACCAATGATTGAGTACAATGCCCCATTCGGAATGTATCTGACCCGACACTTGCAGCAGCTGGAGAGGCCACAAAAGTTCCTCACCAAAAGGATAAAGGGTCTCAAAATCTGTCCTATGCTGCCCGACTGAAAGAACTCCAGCTCTATTCAGTCGCCACCGCTTGCTCAGAGGTGACCTTTGCCTGACATACAAGGCCATGTCTAACCCAGATTTGATGAATATGCTTCACCTCAAAAATCTAGATCCATCAGAGCCACAAGGGCGGGAGACTTAAACCTCGACACGGCTATTAATAGGACATGCTGGAGGGATAGATTCATCACCCAAAGACTCCCTATGCTGTGGAACAAAATCCCGGTATATGTGAGGCAGAGCACCTCGCTGGCCTTGTTCAAGAGAAATCTTGACCAATGGATGGGAAATCGCAGATATACTCCAGGGATTACCTCAGTGTCACTGCTAGACAGAGGCACAGCAAAATAATGGGTATAGTTCCCCATACAAAAGGGGTGGCGTAAGCCACAAAACTATGGGCTAGGCTTATAAATGCCCTCGGGCAGATAGCCTAGTATGAACCTATGAACCTATGAACCTATGTAGTGTCCCAATGCACTATATAGGCATAACGTTATTTTCTTTCTGCTAAGTAGCAGTGACAATAGGTACATTAAGCTCCAGTACATCTATTTTTTGTTTAAACATTCATAAAATAAACTTGATTATCATCCTCCTCCCTAGACAGCCTCCATCTTTGAGCTACTGAGTTGTAATTATGACTTAAGTCCCACCAGCCTCTTTTCTCATTGACTGAACTGGTGATATCAAGTCTTCCATTTATCGATGGTGCAGTAAAAGTGCCAATACATTATCTACAGTATCTACAAAGACAGTCTTACTATAGCTGAGCATGTGACACTTAAACACTAAATAATTGCTCCTTTTTCTTACATGAAATTGATATTGTTGGGTGAATCTGCCCATATCTTACTACTTCTACAGGTCATGGACCTAATTAACAAGGATATAGGGAATCTGCAAACTCTAGATCCCACGCAATTTGGTTTTGTGAAAGGTAGATCATGCCTGCTCAACCTGGTAGACTTCTTTGAGTCAGTCACCAGAGCTGTGGCTGAGGGCAAGGCAGTTCATACATCCTACCTCGATTTGGCCAAGGCCTTTGATACCATTCCCCACTCAGGAATTATTGATAAACTCGCCAAGCTAGGCATCAACCCCTATATCACTAGGTGGGTTGCAAACTGGCTCACAGATAGAACCCACAGTATGAAAGTAGCGGACTCTAAGTCAGACTGCCGCCCAGTCATGAATGGAGTCCCACAGGGATCGGTCCTGGGTCCTCTCCTGTTTGGCATCTACTTCTCAGAAGTCCAGGCCAACACGGAGGGACTCTGACTGACCAAGTTCACAGATGACTGCAAGCTGGGAGCCATTATTAACTCCCCAAGTGATCTAGACATCCTACAGAAAGGCCTCACTGAGACCAATGACTGGTGTCAAAACCATGGCCTTAAGCTTAATGCCAAAAAATATGTTGTCATCCCCTTTGGAAAAATCTCATTTTCCAGTAATTACCACATTGATGGGAGCCCACTGAACACTGAAGGCATTATAAGAGATCAGGTTGACAGCAACCTCTCCTTCGACCACCACATTGTCACTGTGGTCAGAAAGTCCTTCTATGTGGCACATCTCATTACCAATGGTTTTGCATCCAGGAAGAAAGAGGTCATCATCTCTCTCTACTCTTCCCTTATTAGGCCAGTCATCAAGTATAATGCCCCATTTGGCATGTACCTCACTTCACACATGCAACAGCTGGAAAGGCCACAAAAGTACCTCACAAAGAGGATCCTAGGCCTTAAATGCATGTCCTACACGAACAGACTCAAAAAACTCCAACTATTCTCTGTCTCATATTGTCTACTTAGAGGCAATCTCTGCTTGACTTACAAAGCCATGTCTGACCCAGCTCTGTTAGAAATTGTACATCTAAAGAAACCCCAATCCCTCTGCACCACATGCTCCAGAGGACTCAACCTCATTACCACAATTGACAGAACATGCTGGAGGAACAGGTTCATAACCCAGAGACTGTCTATGCTCTGGAATACACTTCCCATACATGTTAAGCAGAGCACCTCACTGGTCTTCTTCAAGATAAATTTTGATGAGTGGATGAGAAATAGAAAGTTCACCCTGGGGATCATTCCAGTGGCTCTACTTAATAGAGGCACTGGGAACTAATGTCAGGTGGCACAATGCATGGGCACTTCTATGGGCTAGGCTTGTAAAGGCTCCAGGGCCATTAGCCTAGTACACACCTATGAACCTATAAAACAGGAAACGTTTCTTCTTGTTAAAATTTCCATCTATTAGAAAGAATGCCTCATCCACAGCCCAATTTCTGTACAGTTTTTGGAGAGCTGAATTATATATAGTGACTATTTTAGCTTTTGGCTGAATTTGGATCCACTTAGCACATTTCTATTATTAGTAGAGCAGTGCTAACACTGCATTAAATTACAGCTTCTATAACCCCTTCCTACAGACAGCATTTAGCAACACCAGATGGCACATTTTGTTGAAAGAATAAAATGGGTGAAATTATATTTATATATTTACTTGTTATGAAAACAAAAACTTGATATACTTTTTACCTTTGGAGTATCAGCATTATATGCCCAGTTTCCCAAATTCCACCTGTCATGCATGTCATTCTTAGATGTTAATATACATCTTAGTGTCTTCATGTCTCTTATAGTCGCAACCACTCACACATTGTCTGATACTTTAAGACTAAGACACAGGAGGAGCACAACACACTGCCCTTAAGCATCAAAGTAACTAAAAAATCAGCTAAGAAAAAATATACTAGTACTGTTATGTAATGTTAATCACAGTACAACCTGAGAGGGGTATATCACACACAGGAGTTCTTCAGCAAAACTGCAAATGTGAACACTTACACAGGGCCTATTTTATAAGATCATGATGCCTATGCAGCATTGTAAACTTCTCTGAGCCACCAAATAGTATAACTAAATACAAAGAAAAAACTAAAAAAAATACTGCTGCCACCTCTGCACTAGTCATTGTACAAGCTAAGCTGATCAGGGAGTATCAAACACTGTCAGCACAGGAGGTCTTTAACAATACTTCATAGGTTCCCATCAGACAATAAAACTCTGCTTGATGTCGGAAGACTAATGGTTATGCGGAGCTGCCATTAATAAGTTCTTTCCTGTTCTCTTCTAATCAACCTAGCAAGGAAACCGCCAAATAAATTCAAATGTTGTGCAAGCTCTTTGAGAAGCTTTTTCAACTCCCTGATATATTAAGAGGTGCTAAAATAAGATGAAAAATGTAGATGTGAGTTTTATATCCTGGAATCAGGTACGTCAAGTGTCAGATGAGCGCCTTCCTGCTTGAGATGTGGATGTTTTGTTAGGTCTTTCTCTCTCATTGCTGAGGAAGCAGAGAAAGAGCTGCACACAGAAAATAATGGAAAACCTTAATGCAGCTGATGAGAAAACTGAGGCCTACATTAAACAGGTGGAGGAAAAACAATGGAAATGAGCATCATTTTGAATGTGCTCTTGGCTACACTCTTGACTCTCCAAGAAATTCAGTGGTGTTTAGTATCTATGTCATTCATAACCAGGACAGAAATGAGCACTTACAAGGTAAAATGATAAATATGGAGGACAGGGCAAACTGCAAGAATGTTCAATTTATCAGACGTGGAGGAGGAGGAGAGAGGAAATAATAATTTGGACCTGTGGCAAAATGGACAGGCATGGTTATTAATGAGATGTTGATTGAGAGCCCACATAGTGTACTATTATTACTAGTATTTATAGTCAGAACAAACCTAGACATAAGAAAAATGTTGGTACTTTAGGAAAACTTGATAAACTACTGCATAGCAATAAGCAGGGTGTTTAGAAGTTGACTTGTTCTCCTGAAACCAGAAAAACATTTATTCCAATCATGAGACCATTTCAGCTGAACAAATTGCACTTTGAGACTCTGTATCTTCTTTACTTTAAGACGCTTTTTCAATCTGGTCCAGAAACATTTCAGAACTCTGCAGAAGTAATGGTTGCTGTTTGACAATCAACTCAGTCTTCTAATAATTTGTCATATGGCTTGCAAAGAGAACCAGACAATGGCCACTATAACTGTTTGGTGGATGTTTAAAGTCAGGATAAGAGAAGGATCTCAGAGACATACCCGCTGTTTAGGCAGATAATGTGACAATGAAAAAAAGGATACTCTGTCAGTCAAAAATGTAGACAGACATATCCTACAGCTCATAGTAGAAAACTAATTTTCTAACTGGTTTATCTTTTAGTACGTTGGCTAATATACACATTGCTTTTGTTATCTGAAAATGGCAAAGTCCTAAACTTTGTTCTGGATGTGCACTGTTTTACTATCTTTCTTATGTGGTCAGGGGTAGCAAACTACACTTTATATCTTGGCATAATTTGCTTTATACTTGGATTATGCTTCCACTGTTTTTGTGTGTGCACAGCAACTGACATCTAACTCTTTTATGCAGCAGTCCTACCTCGAGCGTTAGATTTCTGCAGGGTATGTAGCAAAACTGGACTACATAAGTGAAGTTTTTCTGTATGCAAATAAGGTCATTTTTTTTTGCAAAGTTTTAGGTATGCTCATGTTTTTTTTTCCAGTACTGCTGCATTCTTATTCAGGGGAACTGGTATAACTGGACAAGTTTCAAGTGAACTAGTTATGAACATGCTATATATCTGAAAATGGAGATGGTTTTAAAATGTATTTAGACATCCTAGTTAACTTTTATTTACTTTATTTAGTTTTTTGACTGCCTTTTGTGTGTATGGAAGGTGTTGTCTGACCCCTGTACATGGGTAGGTCTTCTGTTGCTTATATTTTAAGACCTCATGTGATTACTAACATTGAATGTTAATGGGCTTAATAGCCCTGTGAAGAGATCCAGGTTATTTGCTTATTTGAGGAAAAATAGTCCACACATTCTGTGTTTGCAAGAAGTGTACTTGGCCAAACAGTATATCGCTTTAATTCAGATGGATCATAGGGACTGTTTATCTGCTTCTTATGAAGTGTAAAAACAGTGGAGCTGCTAAAATTATTAATCAATAGTTGGCGTTTCTAGCTTGTTTCCCACAGTATATAATAGTTAAGGGTAGAAAGGGTGTGTCACAATTACTGTAGCAAGTTTGTTCTGGCAATCTGAACCATCCATTATTGACCTTAGGTTAATTTTACTGGAACGGATTGATGTTTGGGAAGGAGGCACTGTATTAGCTGGAGACTGGAATTTCACTACTGACTCTCTGAGTGTGTTAGTTGGGGCTACAGGTGCTTCTCTGTCTGTTGTAAAGTGGTTAAGCTGTAGGATGTAATGCAGATATTGGGAATACAGGCCCAAGTATTTACATGCTATTAACACAGGTATGCCTCTTATTCAAGGATAGCAAGAATATCTTATCTGCATGCTTATATGATAAGTGAAGGTTGCACTCTTTCTATTATCCCAAATCATATCCCAATTATTTTGGCATTAAAGGTAGATAAAGATGTACTGTGAAAGTTTTGGTATTCAGTGTTTCTTGATGTTCCCCATGTTATGAATATCAGCCAGTTGTGTGAAGTCTGAGAATAAATCTGCCACTTGTCATTTTGGGACAGAATATATGAGATATGTCAGTTGTACTTAAGACTTGGAAAAAAAAAAACAATGCTCTTCAGTGGCATAAACATATGTGATAATGTCTGAAGTATTTATTTGCAAAATATGTACGTACAATGTGTATGTTTTTCACTGACGTATAAAGATATGCAAACTTGTGAACATTTTCTCTAATGTGTATAAAAAATTAGCTGGTGTCAAGTGTCATCTGCTGGGGGATACAGCAATTATACACAGAATCCAAAGTGCAAAGCAGAGTTGGAAACCTGAAAACTGTAGTTATTTGGCCCTGAGACTGCAAGTTCTGCAATTGTTTCTAGGCCAGGAAGCTAAAACGTTATATAGCCAATTAGAGATTCTTTAAGGAGATGGTTAACTAACAACAGGTAAATAAACTCAATAGTATGTAAATGCATAATTAATCTGTGACTTAAATAGCTGCATGAAAGAAAGAAAGAAAGAAATGAAAATCTAGAAGAAAGAATTACCCTATTATTTATTAATTGAAAAGAGGGTATTTATTTATAAATGGTAAGGGACTGCTGGCAGCCAACTCTAATGGGCCACACCACTCTGACACGCTGTAATTCATGTTTGTTAAATTAGGAATTTTTATTTTAAAATAGTTATTAGACATTAGACAGGCTAAAGGGTAAAATACATTGTGTTTTATTTATGCATAAAAGACAGTTAAGCAGAAAGGAAAATAACCTTGCTGGGCAAGCATGGAAAACTGTTTATTAAAGAGAAAAAGATAAGCATAAAGTGTGCAGACAAAACGTTTATTTTTTTTTTTAAGGAAAAGATCAGCTACAGAATGTTCCTTAATGAAGCACATACAAGACAAAGCCTGAGACCAAGGTTAAAAAAAGTAAATAATTTACTGGACTGAAGCAATATAATATGTTATATTCAGGATAGCAGTTTAGTTAAGGTTAATAAGTTTATTTGACCTGTTACTTCAGAGAAGATGTTTAACACTCGAGAATGAGTACAGAAAACAGGTAATCTAGACACTATGTCAGTTTACGTTGTTCAGAACAAACAGAACATGTACAGCAATTTGAATTGTTTATCAGTACTGTTAATGAAGACAGTATTTGGATATTGTGAACATTTAATAAAATCTTATTAATTGAACTACAGTGTTTGGGAAATTCATTCTTAAAAGTGCACAAGACTTGAACCATAAGGGAGAGACTGACACCTATTCAGAAGGAGCTTGGGTAATTAAGACTTTCGTTTCTCAGTCTCATTGCATACAGTGTTTCCAGCTAACTACGTTACAGTACAGTATTATCAAATCTTACAATGTTTAGAATTATTTGGCTTGTTAATAGCAATGAAACAGTAACTGGGAGGTCCCAAGTAGGTAATCTTGGATAGTGGCAGTTTTCTATCTTTGACCAAGACAGAAGGCTACAGTGTTATAGAATATTACTAGTATTCCCAGGAAATTAATGTGTGTGTGTGTGTGTGTGTGTGTGTGTGTGTGTGTGTGTGTGTGTGTGTGTGTGTGTGTGTGTGTGTGTTGAGAATATAAGAGTTTATTCAAAGTATAGTTACTATAGGCAAGTAGGCAAGCCAACTCTGGAAATTACAAAAAACCCAGAGACAGTGATGAAAAACGTGTCTTGTCTGTGGACTTAGGCCAAAGATTGTGCTTGGTGTGGTATTTGGTATTCCAGTGGGATTTTGGAAGCCAGGAAGGAAGAAAGTGATAAGATCTAGATGAGTTTGTTTAATGGTATTTAAAAGGAGGGCAGGCACCAACATCTTAGAAAAAAACTGTGGTGGCTGTAATACCTAAAGATGGTAAAGACCCACCTGATTCAGCTTCATAAAGCCCCATTTCAATTTTAAACAATGATTATAGGTTTATAGCTTCATAAGACATTACTAGACTAATGGCTTAAGGGCCCTTACAATCCCAGCCAAAATAACCCAATTTTACCCAATATATGGCTCCTAGGGGAATGAGGATAGCATGGATTTGTGCCTGTACATTGAGAGTCTTACAGATTGCCACTGCCGATAAGGGACATAGGCACTACCTCATGTGTGAATTTGCAATTCCCCAGTCACTGATTCAACCTGTATTTGAAGAGGGCCAGGGAAGGGCTCTGCCTAATGTGTATATGTGTCAAAGGAAAAATATACTTTAAAAATGATCAATACATGGTAGGTTCAGGTTAAGGCACTTTAATCTTGCAGCAAGGAGACAAAAACGTGCTAATACAGAGTTTGTCTAACTAAAATCAGGAAGTAAATTCATCTTTATACACTTTCTAACAAGACATTGCCTACCAAGCTGACGTAGCAGATCACAAGTTTTAACATCATCATTACATAGCAGCTGTTTATCCATAATTTTCTGCTTGCACTATCAATTTTATGAAAAACCTCCTAAGAAAAACAACGTGGCCTTGGTGACCACCGGTTAGATACAGTTTCCCCCTATGTTATGTTTCTATTTTTAAATCATCTCTTACATAATAGCCTACTAGCAGACTCCCAACACGGCTTTAGACCTTTCCATAGCACTTCTACTGCTCTTCTCTCCTTCACAGACAATATCAACAAAAATCGCAATAACAACCTTTTCTCCTCTGCTTTATTTCTCGACCTGTCTAAAGCCTTTGATATGGTGAACCATCAACTTCTGCTAGACACTTTGAAATCTCTCTCACTTGACTCTATGGCATTGAACTGGTTTGACTCTTACCTGAAGGATAGAAAACAAGCTGTGCTTTGGGCCAGCCATCTATCTTCTCAGCTCCCAGTCACTATCAGTGTCCCTCAAGGATCCATCCTAGGTCCCCTTCTTTTCTCCATATTTATCAATAACCTATCTATTTCACTCCCAACATCCACATGTATTCAGTATGCAGACGATTCAACTCTCATCTGCTCTGCTGGATCTCCAGCTGAACTCCATTCTTCCACCCAAAAAGTCTTTACAGCAGCAGAAAAATGGTTCTAACATATCTGTCTCCTCCTCAATCCCAAAAAAAACAAATTATTACTTTTCTCACATACCCTTAAGTCTACCCCCTTCTCCTTCTCTATTGTTTCTGATAATGGCACTATCATTACACCTGACTTTTCAACTAAACTGCTAGGTTTTACAATAGATAATCAACTGAACTTTGATTCCCACATCGACCTAACCATCAAAGCTGTAAATAAAAAGATAGGTGCCCTCTATAGACTTAAGCCCTTTCTTACACCAACTAGCAGGGTGTCTCTAGCCAAAACTCATCTCATCTCTACATTACTGTATGCCTCCCCATCCTTTATCAACCTTTCAAAATCAAACCTTCAGAAACTTGCCACAACCTACCATAACATTGCCAGATTTGCCACAGGTTCCCCATTTCATACCCATCATTGTGATAATCTCAAAAAACTCGGCTGGCTTGAACTTCAAAATCTAATTCTCCTCCACCAGTTAGTTATCACCTATAAAATTCTCCATTACCCTAATAATACACCAATACTTAATAACCTTGTCACCCCCTACAAGAATCTTACTTCCTCCGCCCAGCAAACAAACTGCTAGACGCTACTCTCAAATCACACAATAAAGCTGACTCCTTCTTTACAAATGTTGTTGGCTCTTACTGGAATAAACTTCCCATAGAACTGACCTCCCTAGGCTCATCAAAACTTTTCAAGAAACAACTAAGGTACCATTTCAAATCCAACTGGCTATGCCCTTGCTCTAATCCTGACTGACTTTAGTGCCCAACTCTCTTTACAACTCTCTCCATTACTTTCTCTACTTGTCTCTACTACTTGTATCACTCCTCCTCTGTAGCTCACCTTATATCCACTTAGATATTACTTTTCCTATAACATCTTTTCTCTTTACTCAATACACCTCTGGATCCTGTCATCTACCTTCTCACGTAAAACTACACTTTGCTCCCTGCTGTGCAATTCTATTTCTTAGAACTGGTGCCCTGGCACAAATGTATTATCATAACTGTCAATACTATATAGTATAGACCTTTGTATGTGCTACCTCTTTCTTTCTTTCTTTTCAAAATTACTACTCCTGCTTTTCCTAATAACATGGGATTAGGAATTCTACTCAGTATTTAGTATTTTAAGTATTATACATATTCTGTAAAAAATGATGTAATTTAAGAACTGTACATTTCTGTAAAAATGCTTTTGTATTGTTAATGTCCTACATTCAATTAGTTCATTAATCCTTATAAGTTGTATCTTATAGTAATGTATTTTATGTAATGTACCAGTATATAGTGGAGCTTTTCTCCTCGGGCCTCTGCTGAAAATGGACATGTATCCAGCCAGACTAGCCCAGTCAACAAATGTAAAATAAATAAATATTCAAGGCACTACAGCTAATTCGAGCACAAAGCAAGTACAGATTCTTCAAGCAGTCCGTTGTCTTATGTATCTCTTATTCTTCCGCAGCTGTGCATGTTCTCATAACATGAACAGAGCTGATTGTTCAAAATCATAACATTATAGAATATAGTATTGTTTCATTTATTAATTCCTGACCTAGCAGATAATCACCTGCTTCTCAGTACATTTCCAAAAGGCATAAACATGAATTTTACTGTGCTAGCAATTACTAGGTCAGGGGGCATCTTGCAAGTTTTCAGAAAGCACACTGCAGTTTCAAAAAGCATCTTATAATTTCACACAGAATTAAGCTGCATATAAAAATAGAATGAAAACGTGTTAATTCTTTTAGCTTCTAATAAGCACTAGACATATACATAAATGCATATTTCTCTGACATTTCCCCCCGTTAATACTTTTTATTCTATTTCCAAAAGCATAAACAGTTTACTTCTTCTCCTAACTTCTTCCATTCCGGATTTGCAGTTAAGAGAGTCATGTAGTTTAGACTTATGAAAGCATTTCAGTTTTCAACAACTCTTCAATTTCAGTACTTTGATACAAAGTCTCAGAAACTGATATATCTATGAAATCTTTGATTAACTTTTTCATGCAGGGAATACCACAACAAATGCATGCTCCTAATAGGAGTAATCCCACACAAATGGCAATCAGGATGTTCATTAGGATGGAACCCCACCCCCCCAAACAATTTCTGGAAAAAAGTCCGTCAGTGGGTTTGGGCCTGGTGTGTTCATGGTCGATACTTGCTGGATCACCTCAAGATGGTCGTTTATTTCATGCTGGTTGTCAGGAATATACGAACAGGATTCTTCTTTGATTAAAGCGCACGTACCAACTCTCGCCGCTAGGGTGAAGTCAAGAGCCATGCGGTTTTGAAGTACCAGCATTTAGCTCATCAGTCACTAATTCGAGAGCAGAAAAAGTTGCATTGCTCATAACTTCGAGAAGTTTGGACAGTTTTCTTAGCTCCCAAATCGATTTCACTGTGCCATATGCAGGGGCTATGCCTGCCCATGATATAATAGTGTCACTCAAGTCCATATGTGTCAGTTTATCTTTATTTTTCATGGTGTTATGGTTTCTCCACCCTGCTTTGATTCGTCCCACTGGATTCTTGGGTCTCTTGATTGGACTTCTAGGTTTACTGCTAACCTCTCTGACATTTTGAATTTTCCCCTGAGGCAAAGCTGCAGTGTGTCTTATGGCCGGAACCAGGTAACCCAAAAAACAACTGCCGGATCAATTCTCAGGTAGCCATTTATATGCTTTTTTCCTACAAACAAAATAACAATTCTCTACTTTAGTATTGACATATGCTCGCCCTGCATGAAACATTTTTTTGTCAATAACAGAAAGTTGCTTCAAAAGAACAGGATTATGCTGTATTTTACTAACAATTCTCTTTATTTTTCAAAATACGAATCATAGTTTGTATCACAGATAGTTTCTGCCTTATTGCCTTAATATAACATTTATAAGAAACAGTCACATTGCAATTGCTCCAACCCACCTGAATAGTGTCATTTTTATAAAAACATACAATCCCTTTTTGTGTAACAGGTAGGTACAATGCTATTTTGTCTTGTGATTTCACAGGTGTAGTATCAAAAATCAAGTTTTCCCAGGTCTCATTGACCCCTAGGGGGACAGCAGTCATCAATAATCCCCCGTAAACTGTTGGTATAGCTGTGCAAATCCAGCAGTTTGAAACATTAAAAGTCTCAGCATACACATATTTAATTGCTTGATAAGTGTTAAAGTTTGGATGCCAGTCTATAAGTAATGCATCATGTTTGTTCAGTTCAACTCGTGTGGCTGGGAAAAGGAAAGGTCACAGCAAAAAGATCATTGTTATCAGTATAGCTATCAGAATAATCATGCAATTTTTCTGAGGTTGTTCTGTATCTCTGTTTACTCTATACCTGGTCATTTTGTTCTCGTTGTACAACAGTAACAAGGATTTTGTCCAGTTCAAAGTTCTTAACTAATTTACAGTGTGTCAGATGAATCCAGGACACTCGCTCTGCGATCTTGACTGCAGTGGGTGCTGACAGTAGCACCTGGTACGGTCCCTCCCACTTCGGAGAACTCCAATTATTTTTCTTCACGACTTTCACCCAGACCCACGTGCCTGGGACTATTGCTGCTTCCGATGGTCTGGTTTGTTCTTTATCTGAAACAGAATTTAACTGCAAAAGTTTGTTATTCAAAAATCACCTCATATACTCTGCAAGTGAACTGTCAGCCTCCTGGTCTGCAGGCATGAGAGGTTTCCACTGAGGTGTATAATATGCCCTCCCAAACAAAATTTCAAAAGGAGTTAACCCTTTTACATTTGGAACAGTTCTCATACTCAACAGTGCCAGAGGCAGACAGTGCACCCAGTTCTTTTGTGTCTCACTGATCAATTTCCTAAGTTTGTTCTTCAAAACTCCATTGTGCCTCTCTACTAATCCTGCAGATTGGGGGTAGTATGCACAATGGTTTTTCAGAGAAATCCCAAAATAGCGGCTCAATTGTTGTATAGTTTGATTTACAAAGTGTGTGTCATTGTCACTATAAATCTTTTCCAGTATGCCAAATCTAGGAATAATTTCTTTAACGAGGACTTTTGCAACAGTAGCTGCATCTGGATTTTTAGTTGGAAAAGCTTCCACCCATTTGGAAAACATATCTATAATGACAAGGCAGTACTTTTTATTTTCACATTTGTTCAGCTCTATAAAATCCATACAGATAGTATGGAACGGATACGGTGGTGTAGGGAAACTCCCTTGCTTAGGCTTCAATGCCCCCTGTGCATGATGCTTGTTACAAACATGGCATGCTGCACAAAAATATTTTGTGTAGTTTGTAAATCCATACGTTGTAAACACTCGATTCACTAACTGTACCATCCCCCTGTTGAGACATGGCACTACCCATGGCTCAACAAAGCTGCATATCTAAACAAGTTAGATGGTAAAATCGGTTTCCTCTCTTTGGAGATGTACAACCCTTTCTCAAGAATTGCTCCTCGTTTTATCCATTTTTGTTTTTCTACATTTATAGTAAGTGTCTGCATTGTTTTTAACATTTCTAAGTCTAAAATCTCAGATGGTTGTAATTCCTCACTCAAAAGAAATACTTCTGAAGCTGAAGCTGCTTGCTTTGCAGCTGTATCAGCCCTCGCATTACCTTTTGAAATCCTATCCTGTTGTTTGGTATGAGCTACGCATTTACAAATAGCTACTTTCTGAGGTAACTGAATAGAGTCTAACAAATCTAAAATAAATTGCGCATGATTAATTGGTTTACCAGTAGATGTTATCATACCTCTATTTTTCCACTGCTGCGCAAAAACATGTACAGTAGAAAAAGCATACTGGCTGTCAGTAAAAATGTTCACTCATTTACCCTTTGCCAAGGTACATGTCCTTGTTAAAGCAATCAATTCTGCTGCTTGTGCAGATAAGTTGTGCGGTAAAGACTTTGCTTCTAAAATCTCAGTATCAGAAACTATTGCATACCCCACTAGATTCTGTCCTGTAGGACCCCTCCTACACGAGCCGTCCACATAGTATGTCACCTCGGCATCATCCAAGGGAACATCTGTGAGATCTTTTCTAGATAGTGTCTTTTGCTCAATCTCCTGCAGGCAGCAGTGTGGTTTGCCATCTGCAGGGGTTGGGAGCAAGGTTGACGGATTCAGAGTTGTGCATTGTTCAATTGTCATATGAGGTTAGCTCAACAATATAGTCATACAGGAAAGATGTCTAGCAGGAGAAAGATATGCTACTTTTTCTTGCAGTAAAATAATCGTGACTGCATGAGGCACTCTCAATGTGAGAGGGTGGAATAACACTACTGAGGCTAAAGCCTGTACTGCCATTGCAGCTGCGACTGATGCTTGTACACAGTGGGGCAGGGATCGCACCACTGGGTCTAGCTAAATTGAATAGTAAGCTATGGGGCTTTGTTTGTCCCCATGCTGCTGTGTTAACACTGATGTCATATAACCCTGCTTACAATCTACAGTTTGAAAAAATCGTTTATGATAGTTTGGTAATCCTAAAACTAATGAGGATGCTATCAGTTGTTTCAATTTGCAGAAAGCTGATTCTGCTTCTGGTGTCCACTGTAATAAATCTTGTGCTGCCATAGGCTTCTTGAATATCAAGTTAGTCAGTGGAGCAGATTCCAAGGCATAGTTTGGAATCCAACTCCGACAAAAATTAGTAGTACCTAGGAAGGACATCATTTCCTTCTTGGTAGTTGGTTTGTGTGCTTGTAATATTGCTGTTTTTCCGTCTTCATCTAATATTCTGCCCTCTTTGGATATTACATATCCCAGGTATTTGACCTGCTTTTTTCCAAAGTTGCAGTTTATTTTTGTTTACCTTGTGTCCTTGAGTAGCTAAAAATTGTAGTAATGCTATGGTATCTTCTCTGCATTCTTGCTGGGTGGGGGCTGCCAGCAGAATGTCGTCTACATAAAGTAAAATCTGGCTGCCTTTCGGTAGGATAAATCCCACCAGGTTACTTGTCATTTCCTGTGTGAATATTGTTGGACTCTCACAATATCCCTGTGGTAGTCGCGTATATGTATACCTTTTCCCCTGAAATGTAAATGCAAACCAATGTTGGCTGTCAGGGTGTATTGGTATTGAGAAAAACGCATTGCTAATATCTACCACAGAAAAATACTTTTGTTGAGGTTTCAAATCATTTAATAAGGTGTGTGGATCTGGCACCGTAGGTGCCCTAGGTATAACTGCGTCATTTACAGCTTGTAAATCTTGGACCATACGCCATTCTCCATTTGCTTTCCTAACAGGAAATAAGGGTGTATTACATGGTGAATTGGGAGATTCTATCAATACTCCTTCCTTAAGTAAGGCTGCTATTATAGGTTGGATTCCTACTTCTGCATCCTTTCTCAAGGGATACTGTCTCTTTTGAGGTCTAAATGCTGACTTTGGAGTGATAGTGACTGGTCCTGCTGTACGAATAAGTCCTACATCTGATTTTCCTGTTGACCAGAGAGTCTCTGGTATGTCTCGTAAGGCTTTTTCCTCTTCTTCTAGTAAGAGTGCTACTCAGTTGTCCTCACTTGCCTGCAAGTGTACAGCTGGGTGTGTCTGTGTTATCCAGTTCAACTTCTGCTTTTGTACTCCCTGTTCTGAAATTTCTAATTCTGTCTGTTTTTCCCACCTTGTGACTTTTTCTCCTAGGTCTGCCCACTTCACATTTTTATCTTTAGCCAAACTCACATGTGGTGATCAATTAGATTTGTAGAGTGCTAGAAATTCCTGGGGCAATGAACAGCTTACCACATTGTTTCCTTCTGTGTCCCAGTACAGATTTCGTAATACTAATCTGTTAGCATGGTTTCTAAACAGTTCTTGCTCATATTCTTTATCAGGTCCTGGTTTGCTACAGTAATATAGAGTGCAATGCAACAAATGCTGTTTATCAGTGTCAAGAGAGGGGGATTTACTGATGGCTACGTTCATCAGTTCTTCGGTTACTGCCCCTGGACCAGTCGTAACCAAGTCCTGACTGTACCAATAAAATGTTTCACCCTCCGGTCGCACTACAAAAGTATCCATTTGTCGCTGTGCTTCCATACCCTGCATAAATATGAAAAAAGAAAACTCTTGCTGGGTAAAGCACCTTCAAATAAAAGAGGAACAGCAAAGTCAAAACATAAGAAGGTGCACCATAGGCCACAATCTTGATAAAGATGAATCCCCAGTAGATTAAACACAGGTTTATTGGTATAAAAACACAGGCAGACTGCAGTATGGTAGCGCTTTGTTATAACGCTTCATCAGACATAAAAGCAGCTTGTAAACCATCTGTTTAAATAGAAATGACATACAGATCATGTGCTTACACTGACAAATCAGGAGGAGAAACAGTACAAAGACAATACAATCAATATAAAATCAATATAAAACAGATCATGAAATCCTAAAACACATACTGGTACTATAGGTCCATTGCTATAAAATTTTATTGGGAACTGATCCATCGTATGATGAAATAAAATGTTTATATACAGTCTATAACCCATTCTAGTGCCTTAAAGGTCTATTGGCTAGAAAAGGTTTAAGGACTAGTCTATCATTTATGCCAAATTTGTGTGCTTGTAGCTTTAATATCCACTTCCCTTCTCTTTCCTCAACTTTGTTTTTAATTTATATTATTAAAGCTACAAGCACACAAATTTGGCATAAATGATAGACTAGTCCTTAAACCTTTTCTAGCCAATAGACCTTTAAGGCACTAGAATGGGTTATAGACTGTATATAAACATTTTATTTCATCATACACGATGGATCAGTTCCCAATAAAAATTTTATAGCAATGGACCTATAAGGTACCAGTATGTGTTTTTAGGATTTCATGATATCTGTTTTATATTGATTTTTATATTGATTGTATTGTCTTTGTACTGTTTCTCCTCCTGATTTGTCAGTGTAAGCACATGATCTGTATGTCATTTCTATTTAAACAGATGGTTTACAAGCTGCTTTTATGTCTGATGAAGCGTTAGTTATAACGCGAAAGCGCTTACCATACTGCAGTCTGCCTGTGTTTTTATACCAATAAACCTGTGTTTAATCTACTGGGGATTCATCTTTATCAAGATTGTGGCCTATGGTGCACCTTCTTATGTTTTGACTTTGCCATACCCTGCATAGTTGGAACTACTGCTATGCCAAATATCTGCATTAGGTCTCTGCCCAAAAGATTTACTGGGCATTTTGCAGAAACAACAATTTTGCTTTTCTGGGTCACCCTGAAACAGGGTCAGTTATTGCTATGTTGTGGGAGAGTGGCTCCCAATACAGCTGTCCATTAGCTGCTTTCACTAATATGTAATCAAGTGATTCTGAATTTTCTGGTAGTTTGGAAGGATGTATCAGGGTCCGTGAAGCCCCTGAGTCACACAGGAATTTAACTTCCCTCCCCTCTACCAGAAGTGTAACTTCCGGTTTTGTGTCTGCTAAGTAGAACTCTAGGCTCAATAATGCCAAGTCTAAAATTTCATTTTCTTCATTATCTGTGATTTCATGCACATCCTCTATTTCTTCTATCACATTTTCACTTGTCTTTTCTTGATTATTCCTTTCCAGTGCTTCTTGACTATCATATAGTCAGTCCTCACCTTCCTTGTCTTCTGTGGTTACCTTTTTATTTTGCCTGCAATCCCTTGTTAAATGTCCCTTTTTCCCCGCATTTAAAACATTCACCCCTTTTCTTTCTCTCTTCAAAGTCCTCTGATCGTATATCAGATTGTTTGTTTCCCTGGGCATTTTTCTTACCCTTCTTCCCGGTCTGTACTACAAAGACTTCTGATACGTCTTCCACTGCAAATACTTGAGTTTTCGTTTTCTTTTTGCTATTAAAATGCCTTTCGGCATGTCTTGCATATTCAAATAATGACTGTAATTTACTTGTACGATGATCTACCAAGTGCTTTGTAATAAAGTTGCTAATGGGTGCAATACTGCCTTTCAAAAATGCATTCTTTAGCTGCTGCTCATATGGGGAATCATGTGTTTGGTCTTCAGGTACCTGCATTCCACAATGGTTATTAAAACACTCTAATAATCTGGCATAATATCTATCAACAGTTTCACCTTCTTGTTGTATGCATTGATTAATGCAAGTCCAGTCAGCCCTAGGCTTCCATTTCTCAGAGATTCGGTCTGTCAGACTTTTCACTCTGGTATCCAGTTCTGCGTTACTATGTGGGAGTGGCCTATGGTCTGCGTCACGGGGATTCCAGTTGCCACTGATCATGTGCCAATCTGGACCTACGATTTGTCTGACTACTTTTTCTACTTCCTCTCCATTTAAATGGTAACTTAACCTCATGCCCTGTAAGTCTTCTAAGAATTTTATAAAATTAACTTTTGGATGGGGAATTCCCTCTGTGGCTTTCCGGATGTCTTCCGGTGTCCACGGTCTATATACTAGAAGAGTTGGGTCCTGTCCTGAATGTGGATTTGGTACTTCTATGAGTGGACATATCTCTTCTTCACTCATAGCTTGTGAATTTTTATTTATTTCATACAATTCAATATCCCCTCTTAAGTTGCGTGTTTGAGACCTAGTCTCGATAGGATCTCTGACAAACGGTTTTGGTTTTGCATGAACAGCTGGATATAGCGGAGGTGGATCAGCTTGTCCACTCGCTTCATATTCTGGTAAGGGAAGTGGAGGGGCTGTTGCTATTACCAAGTTATTGTCTTCTTTATCTAAAAACATTGCTTTTGAATTTTTATTCTTTTGTTCCCTGCGGTTTGCTTCCTCAAGCCACCTGTGTGCCTGAGGAACTCCTAATTGACATTGCTTTTTTATCTGACCTTTTGCGTCTGTTTTAAGTTGTTTGACAAGTTTGATTAGTGAAGGTTTATCTAAATTACCATCAAATTTGTATTTATTAACCCATTTTGTATAGTACCTAACATTGTCGGCACGCTGTAATTGCATATATTTCGCGTCTTCGTTTAAAGGTGGATCTCGGGAACTTTTTGTGCACTTATTTCCCATGTTGTCTTAGCTAAGTTAGAAATTGTTACGTAACCCTTTTTATCACGTGGTACCACGATTTACACTTCTTCACAGTTTATCTAGAATAACTGCCTACCTATCCTGTTTCCCTGATCTATGACAAGACAGCAATCTTTTTTGTCCCTGATTTACAAAAAATCACCCTGACAAAAACAAATACTGTAACAAGTCCTGATCTGAAACAAAGAAAAGGTAAAATCCTCCTTACCTGAGCCTCCGTGATTGATCTCTCACCGGAACTGTTGACTCGTCCTCCAATCGCAGATCAGAAACAGTGGCTGGCCTCTTTTGAACGACAATTCAGTTGGAGGTCTTTTCAAAGCAGAAGAACCGATGTGGCTTCTTCCCTGTATGGTTTCATGCCACCGGGCCTATCTGACCTGAGCTAGAGCGAGAGATGTTTCCGGTCCGAAGGACCAATCTGTCAAAGGAAAAATATACTTTAAAAATGATCAATACACGGTAGGTTCAGGTTAAGGCACTTTAATCTTGCAGCAAGGAGACAAAAATGTGCTAATGCAGAGTTTGTCTAACTAAAATCAGGAAGTAAATTCATCTTTATACACTTTCTAACAAGACATTGCCTACCAAGCTGACGTAGCAGATCACAAGTTTTAACATCATCATTACATAGCAGCTGTTTATCCATAATTTTCTGCTTGCACTATCAATTTTATGAAAAACTTCCTAAGAAAAACAACATGGCCTTGGTGACCACTGATTAGATACAGTTTCCCCCTATGTTATGTTTCTATTCAAGGTACTACAGCTAATTCGAGCACAAAGCAAGTACAGATTCTTCAAGCAGTCCGTTGTCTTATGTATCTCTTATTCTTCCGCAGCTGTGCATGTTCTCATAACACGAACAGAGCTGATTGTTCAAAATCATAACATTATAGAATATAGTATTGTTTCATTTATTACTTCCTGACCTAGCAGATAATCACCTGCTTCTCAGTACATTTCCAAAAGGCATAAAGATGAATTTTGCTGTGCTAGCAATTACTAGGTCAGGGGGCATCTTGCAAGTTTTCAGAAAGCACACTGCAGTTTCAAAAAGCATCTTATAATTTCACACAGAATTAAGCTGCATATAAAAATAGAATGAAAACATGTTAATTCTTTTAGCTTCTAATAAGCACTAGACATATACATAAATGCATATTTCTCTGACAATATGAAAGCCTGTTCCAAAGAAGGAGACACATATCTGTCTGTCCAGCGTGTTTTGTTTGAGTCATTGACTACGTTTCAATCCCAAGATCAGCTGACCCTTGTGCTGTCTGACTTGTGGATATATAGCAGCTCTATCAGGGCTAGATTTGTAGTGTCTTGTAGGTAAGACATAGGTCACCCCTTAATAATCAGTAGGAGACAGAGTAAAGGGATTGGGCTTTTAGTCTATCTGCATAGGTCATGTTGTTCACACCCTATATTTTCTTTGTGAGGAACCTATGAAGGCACTCCAGCTGCTGTAAGTGGTTAGTCAAGTACATGCCAAATGGTCCATTCTATTCAATTATTGATTTAATGAGGGCTGAGTACAGCAGGACTATAATTTCTTTGGATCTGGATGCCATACCTTTACTTAAAAGTTGTGCCACATAAAAGGACTTCCTCACCACTGTGGACACATGGTGGTCAATGTTCAGGCTACTATCTATATGTGTACCTAGACCTCTCACCTCTGGGTTTAATCTTAGAATCTTAGGGGGTGCACTACCGATGTTGGAATTTGTGAGGGTATTTGATTCCCAAAGGGTATGATAATGCATTTTTCACATTTAGTTTTAAGCCATGGTTCTGACACCAATCACTTGTCTGATCTAGACCCTCCTGAAAGATATCTATATCACTGAGGGATTCAGTGATTGTCACTAGCTTATATTGGTTGGCAAACTGTCATCCAGAGGCCTTCCACATTAGTCTTGACTTCAGAAAAGTATATTCTGAACAGAAGGTCCCAGCACTGAGCCCTGTGACACACAACTAGCAACTGGCCTCTTGCTGGATCTGGATTCACCCACTTTAACCACATGTGTCCTGTCCATGAGCCATTTGGCTATCCATCTGGTGATGTAAGGATTTATACCAGTCTTGTGAGTATTGTGTCAAATGCCCTGGCCAGATTAAGGTACACAGTATGTACTGTTTACCATCATCCATGGCTTTAGTGATTTCTCAAAGAAATCCAGCAGATTCAGTAGGCATGACCTGACCTTGACAAAGCTGAATTTGGTCAGGTCCAGTGTTTGGAGGTTTCTTATGTTATTATTTATCAGGTCCATGATTATTCTTTCCATGGACTTACATTATAAGACTAGCCAAACTTGTGGGTCTGTAATTTCCCAGGTCAGTAGATGCCCCCCCCCCCTTTATCCAGAGGGATGACTGTTGCTGTTCTCTACTCTACTGGGACAAAGCCTAGCTGTGGTTAAACTGAGATCCTAATGGATCTGATAAATCCTAATTTAAGCTGTTTAAGAGGCAACATGGTATATCATCAGGCACCTCTGAAGCCTTGTTTTTAGCTTTAGAGACTGCAGTGGGAACCTGTTCTTTGGTGATAATTGGTGGTGGAGTGGTGGAGGGTGTTTCTTGGAGGAAACCGGGGGGTGATGGGGAGGTGAAAGTGCTTATGTCTATAATGGCTAAAAGAATGGCAAATGTGATGCCAAAATTGACAGATATGGACCAATGTGGTTTTATGGAGGGGAGGCAAACAATATAGAACAATGATTCAGAGGGAAGCAGAATATAAGAAAATGTTGCTGTTTTTGGTGAGTCTTGATGCAGAGAAAGCATTTGACAGAGTAAGTTGGGATTTTATAAGTAGGGCAACGGAAGCATTTGCATTTCCTAATACAGTGATAAGGTTAATTAGAAGGATATGTGAAGGAATGGAGGCAAAATTCAAAATGGGAGGGTTCCTCTCTGATAAGTTGTGTCTGAACAGAGGAGCCAAGCAGGGCTGCCCTGTTTCCCTGTGCTACTTAAAACAGTTAAGCACACTTTGTTCTTTGATCTGATGAAGGAATTGTCTGAAAGTGCTTATCTTTTATGCTTTGCAATCACATTTATGGTTTTAGCTGTCTTGGTCCTTGTTGGTTTTTTGCTGCTTACATTTGTTATTTGCAGATGATGTTATTTTGTACCTGATGGAACCAGAAAAGGACATCTCAGTGTTGTGGAACATTATGAAACAGTTGTCTGGAGTTACTTTTTTCACATTTGTATATTACTCATCTGAGCGATTTTTGGCTGCTAGTTGTTTCATTTATCTACATATTTATCATTGTGGTTACACAGCAGCACATGGGTGAAGGAACAGACATTGAGCTTGGCTACCGACCTGGTGAGGAAACAAACAGAAATGGGTGTTTAAAGCAACTACTTAGACTGGAAGTCAGTCCTCTGCTGAGGCTGAATTTGACAGGTGATGAACATACTTTTGAGCCCCCTCAATGGGATACTTTTAAAACTGTTTTGAAAGATTTTGAAAATGGTCTTTTTAAACTCAAAATACTGCAATGGCAACACCTCCATATGGAGGCTTGCCTTCACTACAGAGTTATCCCAAGGGGCTTACGAATTCTTCATATGCCTACGTATGGAGAGACTTTGCCATCACTTCTTAAACAGTGGCAAGCACTTAACATGGATTTAAGCTTCAGATATATAAAGCTCTTAAATGAATTTTTTAGTCCACAAGAGAAAGAACTAGCTTCTAATATGAAAGCCATGCAGAAAGAACTTTATGATAAATAAATTGAAGCGTGATATATCTTTGAAATAGATAATGTGCTATTTAATGTGTTGGCCTATGATGATCAACTGCAGATCCAGAAAAGAAAGAAACTTGAGAGGGATTTCAGTGATTTTAAAAAGGGCCACATTTTTGTTTGGCCTGCATCTACTACCATAGAGCAACAGACAGCCCATTTGAAACCAGCTCAAGAAACACTGCAGATTGGTGCTGTGACTGAATCCATGAGCCTGAGAACCAATCAGCTATCACAGGGCAGAGCTGGACCGAAGACTGCAACTAACTCTACTATTGTAGATAAGTCCTTTTCTGGTCTGTCAGCTCTTTCAGGTTGCCTCAATCACAGAGGAGAGGGTATCTGCTCAGTCAAGGTTGGAAACGGCGGAAAACATCATCGGAGGAGGAATACCTAATGGAAGTCATACACCACAAGTGGAACCAATGCTAGTTGTGAACTTGTCTTCAGTGGGCTTAACCGCATCGCAATTGAGTTTATTAAACAAAGGGCTGTGCTTCATACCAGCTCGTGCATCGCAGGTTAGTGATGTTATTGTAGACATTAGACTTTTTCAGAGGAATTTAGCACTGAAACTTTTGTACTCTAATGACGCTAGTGTATCTGTTAATCCATTGAAGCTTCTGAGCTTGTTCAATCCCCAGCTATCACCAGCAGTTGCTGACTTTGTGAAAAGGAGATCTTTGACTCTCTGGAGACTGGTAGCACATCTTTTAATTTGAGCAGAGATGAGTTTTTAGCATTACAGCAGCTACACAGTGACTCTATGCTTGGCATACACCCAGCCGATAAAGGAGCGGCAGTCGTTTTATTAGATTCAGAGTTTTATATGAATAGTATGGTGGAAATGTTGTGATACATTGACATATGATGTTATTTCTAAATTGAGAGCAGATTCTATTGTCAAACGGGTACACGCTGCTTTATATGACTTATTACTGACCTCTATTTTAACTAAGGAAATGTATGATTGCATGTCTGTAAACAAGCCTTTAATTCCTATTATCCATGGATTGCCCAAAGTGCATAAGTCCCTATCACACCCATCCTTTCAACCCATGGTATCAGGGAGGGGATGGGTGACAGAGTTTATATCTATTTTTATTGAAAGTCAGTTAAAGGTGCCATTAAGTAAATCCATGGAAGTTGTAAGAGATACTGAGCATTTTTTATGTACTCTGGGTGATTTTACCAGGCACCAAGGTCTGTTTGGTACAGATGTTTTATTGGCCACCATGAATATTTGTACATTGTTCACTGTGATACTTCATGATTTAGGGGTTGAATCAGTGAAGAGTTTCTTGAAGGAGAACACTGACTATACATTTTCAAGGATAGAATTGATTGATATGTTGCTTGAATTGGTCCTAGAAAATAATATTTTTATATTTAAGGATGTCATTTACATGCAAAAGTTTGGTGCAGTAATGGGGACCCCTTGCGCGAACAGTTATGCCAACCTAGTGTTAGCTGACTGGGAGAGCAAGGTGGTCCTATCTAGCCATGCCTATTCTTCACATCTGCTATACTATAAAAGGTTTCTGGATGACATTTTTATTTTATGGCAAGGTACCAATGTTGAGTTGCAACATTTTGCTGTATATCTTGATCAGCTTAGCACGTTTTAAGTTTATTTTGAATTATTCCAGCCAGTGGATTGAATTTTTAGATGTTAATGTTGCTTTGGTTGATGGCATGATTCAAAGCTTTCTTTTTAGGAAAGCATGCAGGAAGAATGCTCTTCTACATTGCTCTAGTATGCACCCTAAGCATGTTTTTTAATAATATAGCTAAGAGTCAGTTTTTAAGAATGTCCAGGCTACACTGAGGACAAGGAGTTTGAGGGAGCATCAGGTGATTTGAAGGATGAATTAAAGGACAGGGGTTATAAAACATATGATTTAAATAAGACTTTGCATGAGGTCAATGGGGTGCATGAAACCACTGGCAAACCTTTTATTAATAGGACAGTTAATGAATTTGAGTCAAGAAAGGCTCATAGACCTTCTCAGAGTAGAGCTGTCAGGATTCCCCTTACGTATAGTAGCAATGCCCATCAAGTATGTGATATTGTAAATAAGAACTGGCCCATATTAGCATCTAATGATTAGATTAGAGCAATTGTAGGAGATAGACCTAGCTATACATTTAAGAATAATCTATCCTTGAAAAGACAACTTTGCTATACTACTAGTAACACCCCCTATATGCTATCATCTAGGCATGGTACATTTCCATGCAGGAATTGCAAGGCTTGTCCTTATATATCTAAGAGGAACACCTTTACACATCCCCAGACTAATCATACACATTCCTTTAACTTTTATGCGAACTGCGGATCCAAGAATTTAGTTTATCTAGCTCAGTGCAGATCATGTTCTTTTTATATAGGCAAAACGAAGAGGATGCTGAAGGAACGTATCTTTCAGCATTTATGTGATATTAGGAACAATAATTCCTTGAATGCTTGGGATAAACACATTTCTTTAAATGGGGGACATGTATTTGAGTTTACTGTGCTGCAGTTAGTTTTAGTAAATATAAGGGGAGGAGATTTAAATAATAAGGTGGAAATGGCAGAAATGCAATGGATACCGATAATGCAGGCTGACAGAACATTAGGCATTAATGTTACTATGCCTTTAAAACCCATTCTGAAAAAAGAAGGTCTCATCAATGATTTAAGTGGTTGTTTTTTATTGATTGTTTTTAATTTGTAGTTTGTGATTTAAACTAATGGGCCAGATTCAGGAAGGCTTACACGGAGTTTAAGAGTAGTGTAAGCCTCCGTGTAAGCCTCCCGATTCAGGAACAGCCCAAATCTCCGTGTAAGAGACAGCTAACACGTCTCTTACACGGACTGGGCGTGGAAATGCTCAATACCTCATTTGCAGCTGAAAGATATGCAAATGAGGTATCTGAGCGATCCAAGAAGCCCAAACCAGTCCGTGTAACGGGCGTGTTACCTGCAGAAATGTACTCAGCTGACAACTGAGTACATTTCTGCAAAAATGAAAACGGAGCTATGTCAGCTCCAAATAAAGGGTGCATATGTTTCATTAAGCATGCCAATGGCCAAATATGTGGCCATTGGCATGAAAAAGTGTTGCAAAATTATTTTAAACAACTTTTTTTTTTCGTGGGATTATGATGTTTAACTGCAGCGCACACCCGCGCAAATGGGGTGCGCTACCTAAAACTGAAAACCGAAGCTTATAAGCCCACAATTGTGGGATTTATGTATTACATGGAATGTCAATGGAGGGACTTGCAGACCAAAAACAATATGGCCTCCGTTTAGTGGTTGTCAAGGGGGGGAAGCTCCGTGTAAGACATGTAACTAAGCATTACTAGGCAATCCTATGTAAATGAGGGTTACAATACTGAATCACACTGCCACATAGGTAATGAGCACTTTCTGAGTAGTGTAAGAGTTATAGAAGGGGGAGGAACAGAGTAAGAGGTAGGTGACATCACGGGGGGAATGATAGAAATAAATGTATCAGATTGGAGGGCAATGTAACGTGACAGATGACAGACAGACATCAGGGAGAGAGGTGTGTCCCAACAGAACACTAGGAAAGTCAAGAAATAGAGGGTGCACACTATCCCCACACTCAAATTTTCTTGAAATACGTGCATGCGTGCGTGTGTGCGCATGTAAGGCAGGTTCAACATGTGGGAGCGTGTTGCAAACCGTTTACAACGGTTTGCGCGGGCGTGCACGTGTGGAAGGCAGTGTCTTGGCGTTTTAACATGAATCAGCCAAGTTCACACCGTGTAAGGATGTGTGCGCACGTGTAACACCGTGTAAGGATGTGTGCGCGCGTTTAAGTGACTGTGAGCGTTCTTAAGCTGGTGTGCACATTGCTCCTCCTGAGGAAACAGAGAGGAAACAGGAGACAACCAAAATACAGGGAAACTGCCAGAGGATACTGCTGGAGTTAATTGGTGGAAACAATTGGAAGCAGGCAATTACACAGGCAGACTAGAAGCCCAACCCAGCATTTAAAACACTGCAAAGAGCAGTGCAGGGTGTTTCTCACAAGAGATACTGCAAGAAAGTAAGCTATCAGAATTGAAAACTGAAAAAAGCTGAACTCAGAGCAGAAATGCTAGGGGCTGCCATAGCTGTTATAATCAGGCATAGGCGAATTGCTGAGGGTGGTGACAATGCAGATGCTGACAGACAACCCAGAGTGAGGAGAAGGAGAAGAGTATACAGGCCCAGGGTCACCTACCATGGGTTACATGAGCTGGAGATAGTAGAGTGCTACAGAGTGAACAGAGACCTTCTGCAGCAAATTGTCGAGCTGTGCAGGCCATGCCTCACACACAGAACCAACAGAGGGGAACCCATCCCAGTGGAAACCAAGGTATGTGTTGGCCTAAGAATACTAGCAACAGGTACCTTCCAGAGACCAACTGGTGATATGATGGGGATATCACAGGCATCAGCCTCCAGGGTACTGCACCAGTTCCTGGATGCCATGTCAGCACATGTCGGTGATCATGTATATTTCCCCAATGCCCGTGAGGTTGTGGCCAGCAATATGCGTCTCTTCCAGCAAATAGCGGGATACCCTGAGGTATTGGGTGCAATAGACTGCACGCACATACGCATCAAAGCACCAGCCGGTGAGCGGGGTAGAGCCTACATGAACCGCAAGAGATTCCCCTCCATCAACTGCCAGGTCATCTGTGATGCCCAGGGCATAATAATGAATGTGTGTGCTGGCTGCCCTGGGAGCTACCATGATTCCCACATCTGGCATCTGACGCAGCTGTACCAATCATTTGCCAGTGGGGACTTCCCACACGGACACCTAGTGGGGGATGCAGGTTACGCACTTGAGCCGTGGCTGATGACACCCATCAGAAATGCACACACACCTGAACAGGAACGCCATAATGAGGCACACGCACAAACACGTAACATCATAGAGCGTGTGTTTGGGCTGCTCAAGTCACGGTTCCGGTGTCTGGACACATCTGGTGGAGCCTTGCAATACACACCAACTACATGTACCCAAATGATCATGATATGTGCTATGCTACATAATATGATCCTGCGGAAACAGCTGCAGCAGGACCAGCATAGGGCTGGGCCAAACATGCCCCCACCATTGCCAAGGCCACCACAGGCAGAGGGTGACTCGGAGGAGGAACAACCTGACCTTGCCCCATTAGGCAGAAGGAGGCGTGCCCAGTATGCCCTGGCCTTGGCAAAGAGGCAACGCATAGCACATACACTTGGTCAGTAGGAACACTGGGACTGATACCCGCTCTGACTCACTCATATAGTAACAGGGATGCCTAACATGACACAACCTGCTTCCAAACATGTACAGGGAGTGTAGTATGTGCATCCGACAGAGGCAGCCCTGCAGCACCACCCGAGGCATGAATGCTATGTGTCAAGTAATGTAACACCATGTACCATATGCACACCTGAGGACCCTGACTAACATCCACCCTCACCCATCACAAACCACAAAATCACAAACCCACATTCATAGGTACCACAAGGGATAGGAACCTAGATGTAATGCTACCCAATGCCAGAAATATAAACAGCAAGATGTGTGCAGTGTAACCGCACACAGTATAGAGGATGTAGATATCAGTGCTGTAATAGACAACTGGGACAAAGCCCACACCAGCACACTAACACTACCAGGTCACACCTCATACAGGGATGTACATGTGCAAAAACATGGAACAAGCTACAAAATGAGAGTGACTAGCAATAAATGTCATGGATAACCACACCCCCATGTTGGTACCACAACAAGAAGCAACATGGATTAGCCATGGTCAAATACCAATTGCTAAAACTGCCTACTACTAAATAGCTTGCTGCAGACCACTGTCCTAATAGCAGGAACTGCACCAGGCCTATGTTCATAGGTGCATAGGTTCATACTAGGCTATCTGCCCTAGGGCATATATAAGCCTTGCCCAGAGTTTTGTGGCTTTCGCCACCCCTTCAGTTCTAAGGATAATATGCCCATTATGTTGCTGTGCCTCTGTCAAGCAGTGACACTGAGGTTATCCCTGGGGTATACCTGTGATCACCCATCCATTGGTCATGATTTCTCTCGAACAAAGCCAGCGAGGTGCCCAGCCTCACATGTACCAGGATGATGTTCCACAGCATAGGGAGTCTCTCGGTGATGAATCTGTCCCTCCAGCATGCCCTATGAATAGCCGTGTTGCGGTTTAAGTCTCCTGCCCGTGTAGATCTGATGGAGTTAGAGGTTTTGAGGTGAAGCATGTTCATTAATTCCGGGTTGGACATGGCCTAGTATGACAGGCACAGGCACCTCTGAGCAGATGGTAGGCGACTGAATAGAGCTGGGGTTCCTGCAGTCAGGCAGCATAAGACATACATTTGAGACCTTTTATCCGTCTGGTGAGCAATGTGTGGGGCCTGTCCAATTGCTGCAGGTGTTGGGTCAGAAACATTCCGAATGGGGCATTGTACTCAATCATTGGTCTGATGAGTGATGAGTACAGGGGAACAATGACCTCCCTTGATCTAGATGTGAATCCCTGCATGATGAGGTGGGCAATGTAGAAGGTCTTCCTAACTACTTTGGCAACGTGAGTGTCAAACCAAAGGTTACTGTCAACCTGGGTGGCCAGATCCCTGATAACCTCTCCTGTGCTTAGAGGAGTAACACCTATATGGGAACTAGGGGTAACCTTGTTCTTCCCAAAGGGTATGACTATGCATTGTTTAGCGTTTAACTGTAGGCCATGGCTCTGGCACCAGTTATACGTTTCTATGAGACCCGTCTGAAGGATGTCTGTGTCAGATGGGTTGTCAACTATGGTTCCCAGTTAGCAGTCATCTGCAAACCTTGTCAGCCATAATCCTCCTGTGTTTGCTTGTACGTCTGAAAAGTAGATGCCGAACAAAAGTGGGCCCAGGACTGAGCCCTGTGGGACACCACGTGTGACAGGCTTTGAGTGTGACATGGTGACATCAACCTTGACCCTGTGGGTGCTGTCACTTACCAGTTTGTAACCCATCTTGTGACGTATGGGTCTACATTTAAGCTGGTGAGTTTGTCAATGATACCCGAGTGGGGTATTGTATCGAAAGCCTTTGCCAGGTCAAGGTAGGCTGTGTGGACTGCTTTGCCCTCGTCAATGGCCTTGGTGACCGTTCTGAAATAGTCAACCAAGTTTAAAGGCATGATCGCCCTTGACAAAGCCAAACTGGGTTGGATCCAAAGTCTGCAAGTCCCCTATGTCTTCATTCATGAGTTCCATTATGATCCTCTCCATAGCTTTGCAGACCAGGCTTGTCAAGCTGATGGGACGGTAGTGTGGGCACCACCTTTGTGAAGTGGGACCACCGTTGCCATACGCCACTCCTTGGGTACGTATCCTGAGGTGAGGCCAAGATTAAACAGCTGCCCTAACTGCGGGTTCAATTCCTCATTGAGTTCGTGGAGCCCACAACCGGGGACACCATCCGGTCCCATGGATGCTGTGTTTCACGCCTTGGATAGAGCAGTTCTCACCTGAGCATTTGAGATGTTTGGGGGGCTACAATCCCCTGGTATAGATATCCCTCCCTTTGGGGGAGGGGGGAGAAATATGCACTGAACCTGTCAGCCAGTATGTTGCCAATGTCTGTAGGTTCAGTGATCTTTACATCATTATGAACTAATCCTGAGCATATCTGGGAGTCACCTCCCAGGTCTCCAACATAGTTAAAAAAGGCCTCATGATTGTTTTCTGAGTCCTTAGCGAGTTTTCTCTCAAAATGTGCCCTGGGTGATTTTATGGGAGATCTCAGTTCTTTACGCATAATGAGCAGGGGTGTCTTCCCTTCTACGGAATTTGCTCTACCTTGTAGTAGCACCTTTCTTCTGATGTAGAACATGTTTATGGCTGGGGTCCACCAGACTGCATGCATGCCTTTGGTACAAAGAGTCTTTGTTTTGTGTGGGATTGCCTGAACCATGCAGTCCTGGAGGTGCTGGTAGAAGGCATTTGTAAGTGATTCAGCGGCTTGGGTAATGGTTTCCGCTGGCTTGGGGGCCTTGAAAGAGACCACACCAGTCTTTAGAAGTGTGAAGTTGGCTTCTGAGAAGTTCTTCACTGTGGTGTTCTTTATCTGGGGTGGGGGTGGGATGTGGACTTCCAGTGAGATTAGTTTATGATTTGATCTCACCAATGATGGGTATACTTCTGGTGTTGAACATTGTGACCCCATGTTCGTGATGATGTGATCTAGTATGTTGTCTCCTCTTGTGGGAATGGTGACTAGTTGTTCCATGGCATTTGAGGTTATGAACTCTAGGAACCTTTGGCCTAGAGTGTTGGGGCTTGATTAGGGCTTGATTAGTGATCCCAGTCTATATTGGGATAGTTGAAATCACCCAGTATGATGGTGTTTGCAGATACATTTATCCCCTCCAGTGTTTCCAGGAAAGCTGTGTGAGGTTCCTGAGTTTGAGAGGGTGGCCTGTAACCTGCTACAAACTGCCGAGCAGTCTTGCCTACGGTTAATTGCACCTGGATGGTCTCCGATGCATCGTGTGTTGCCACCAACCTTGAGGTGAGGGTGTCCTTGATGAATATGGACACCCACTCTCCTTTCTTGGTGTGGTCCGGATTTTGGGGCCGGAACGCATGATATGAGGTAACACCTGATACTGCTGGGGTGCTGTCAGGAGCCTTGAACCAGGTTACAGTCACAGCACAGACATCAATGTTCCCCATACTGAGAAGGGCTTTGAGTGCGTGCATCTTGAGGTTGAGACATCTGGCATTGAGCAGCATCACCCTTAGTTTACTTCCTTTTTTGTGTTCTAGGGTGGTAGGTTTAGAATCTGAGCCTTGCCTAAAAAAGGCACAATGGGGGTTGCAAGAGCCTGAGCCAAATTCCAGAAGCCCAGGGGTGACAGGTGCAAGCCGTCCCCTGCGAATCAGCGTGGCTTGTCCAGCATGTCATCCCAGGCAGACGGACATTGGATCCCCTTTGAATGACACCATAGATTAAGCCAACTATTACAGCTGATCATCTTGTCTCTGTATTGTGGCATCATTCTTGGTGAAGGTAGGATACTGCTCAAGGTCAGGGTCATACCTGCCTGGGCTACATAAGCAGAGAGCTCCTCTATGTCTCTTTTCATGTAGTCCAGGGAGGTACATCTCAGGTCGTTCACACCAGCATGGACAATGACTGAGTCATACTTGTACTTGCAGTTGAGTGACCTGAGTGCTTGCATTATGTGGTGGATCCCAGCACCTGATAGGCAGCTTACTGTGACCTTCTCCTTACTCAATCTGGTGAGCGGGACGTCAGTGTGTCTGACTATGGAGTCACCTATGATGAGTGTGTCTGGCATTGTCTTTGGCCTTAAGGGCTGTGAATGTTTGGCACACTGACTCTGTGGTCTATGTGTTGCATGTGCTGTGCCCTGTGGAGGCAGTTGTTTGGGTGTCTGCTGTGGCGGCCTCTGCTGGTATGGTAGATCTGTGATCAGAGCCTCCGGGTATGTCTTTGTGTGTTTATGTGTATGATTTGAAGTTGTGATAGTGCTATGTGAGACTGGGTTTGTGGTGTGTGTGTGGTCACCTTCTCCTCCTCTCTGGTCCTGCCAGTCCTCTGTTGAGAGAGCTCAGCCTCCAGGTTGGCTATATAGTTGCATCTCTTGCATGCATTTGTGTTTTGTGGGAGAAGGAGAGGGTTGTCTGTGTACATGCATCAATTGTAACATTGCCTCAATATTCCCAGGTTCACCAGCTGAGCAGGAGAGGACACTAGCAACTGATCCCTTGACATGCCAGAAGGAATAGACAACAAACTGTTGGAAGACAGGAAGATATCAAGCCCCCCAAACCACATTATATCGCTTGACTGACAATACCTACACATACACCATAGTGTCATAGTTGCATAGTTTACTACTAGGCTATCTGCCCTAGTGCATTTATAAGCCTAGCCATAGTGATGTGGCTATTGCCACCCCTTATAGTGGTAATACGTGTACAGACTAGATTCCGAATATTGTGCCTCTCACTTAGTAGTGACACATTCTGCCGCCCGTACACAACTGAATACCTTGACTGTGCCTCTGTCTAGTAGTGACACAGGAGGACCCCTGGGTAAAACTACAATCCGACATCCAGTTGTCCAGACTTCTCTTGAAGAGAGTCAGTGAGGGACTCTGTCTAACATGAACTGGGATACTCTGCTAGAGTGTGAGATGCCTGTGAGTTATGACTCTGTCCCCCAGCATGTCCTATACATGTATGTGCTGAGGTTCAAATATTCAGCTCCCATGGTTCTGGTGGATTTGGATTGCTTGCAGTGGAGCATGTCCACCACATCCTGATTGGACATGGTCTTGTATGTCAGGCATAGGTCACCTGTAAGTATGCGGTATGCCACTGAATAAAGCTGGATTTCCTTTAGTCTGGGAGCATATGACATGTGTTGTACACCCCTGATCTCCTTGGTAAGGTACTTTTGGGGTCTCTCCAGCTGTTGCAAGTGCTGGGTGAGGTACATACCAAATGGGGCTTTGTATTCAATCATGGGCCTGATAAGGGAGAAGTATAGTGGTACAATGACCTCCTGTGATCTGGATGGAAAACCCTTCATGATAAGGTGGGCAAGATAGAAAGTCTTTCAAACCACTTTGGCAACATGGGTGTCAAATGAGATGTCACTATCTACATGTGTCCGCAGGTGTCTGATTTGTATTCTGTGCTCAGTGGGTTGCTGTCTATGTATTGATTTGTGTGTACTTTGTTCCTCCCAAAGGGGATGACCACACATCAGTTGCAGTCAGTTTCAGGCCATGATTCCGGCACCAGCTATCAGTCTTTGTGATGGCATTCTGTAGGATGTGTGTGCTGGCTGATGTATTCACATATGGTGCCTAGGTTGCAGTCATCTGCAAACTTTGTCAGCCACAACCCTCCTATGTTTGCTTTCACATCTGAAAAGGAAATGCCAAATAAGATGGGTCCCAGGACAGATCTTTGTGGGACACCACGTGTGACTGGCTTTGAATCTGACAAGGCACCTGCAATGTCGACGTCATGGGTTCTGTTTCTAGCCATTTTGCAAACTATCCTGTGACATATGATTTGATATTTCAGCTGTTGAGCTTGTCTATGATGCCTGAGTGGGGTATTGTGTCAAAGGCCCTAGCCAAGTGCAGGTAGGCTGTGTGGACTGCGTAGCCCTCATCAATGGCCCTACTGACAGTATCAAAATAGTCAAACATGTGCAAAATGCAGGATCTGCCCTGTACAAAGCTGAACTGGGTGGGATCAAGGGTCTGTAGGTCACCAATGTCTCTTTTTAAGAGCTCCATAATGACTCTTTCCATAGCTTTGCAGACAAGGCTGGTTAAGCTTGTGTGGTGGTAGTCCCCAGGGTCTGTGGAGGCATCCCCTTTGCGGAGTGGGACCACTGTTGCCAGTGTTCAGGTACATATCCTGTAGCAAGGCTAAGGTTAAATAGCATTTGTATATACGGGTTTAGCTCCTTCTGGAGTTCACATAGCACGCAACTGGGGATACCATCAGGTCCCAATGATGCTGTGTTCTTGTCTTTGCTGAGTGCGGCTCTCACATGGACATCTGAGATGACAGTGAGGTTACATTCATCTGTGATAACTATCTTCTGTTGGGGGTGAGGGAGGGGGAAAATTGTACTGAACCTGTCTGCCAGAATGTTGCCAATATCTGTCAGGTCACTGAAATATATGTTGTTGTGTACCAACTCAGAGCATATCTGAGGGTTCCCACCCAGGTGTCTGACATAACTGAAGAAGGCAGTGTGGTTATCCCTATCGTCTTTGGTGTTTATGTCTCAAAGTTGACCTTGGATGTCTTTATGAGAGAATGTAGCTTTTTACTAGTGCTGCTCACAGCCGCCTTCCCTTTAGAAGATGTAGCTTTGTCTTGCATTAGTATCCTTCATCTGTTATACAGTCTGTTTATGGCTGGGGTCCACCAGACAGGCCACATTCCCTTGGTGGAGAGGGTCATGTTTCTATTAGTGATTGCATGGTCCATGCTATCTCAGAGATGTCCGTAGAAAGTGTCTGTGAAGGAGTCACCATTGTGTGTTGTGGTTTCCACTGGCCCAGTGGGCTTAATGGATACCATCTCAGTCCAAAGAAGTGTGAAGTCAGCTTTTGAGGTGTATGTCACTATACTCTTTGTATTATACTAGCACTGACACAAGTGTAGACAATTTCTCAGAATCCATCAAACAAAACGGACATGCAAAATGTAACACTTCCACAAGAGGGGTAAGCATACTGGATGTGATAATCAGAAATATGTGTACTGGATGCCAAGATGAGAAGTGTATCCCTCACTGGTAAGACCAGACCATAGAGTAAGCACACTGTAGTTACACATCACAACACCAGTCCCTGGCCAGACTACCACAGTGAAACACATGTATAAAGCATAGCTTGCACCCCTACAAACCAATGTGGAATCCATGAAAAGCCCTGTGCAGGTCCAGAATATGGGACACACTGCAGAACATGTTGTACAGGCATACCAGGAACACAGGCAAGAGTGCTTGGAGTCTGCAATCACAAACAACAAGACACAATGCCATACACCCAGGCATCTGGCATGCTGGACATAATAAATTACTAAACCATTGAAGAGAATGAGGAAGCTACCACATGATAGATCTAACATGAAAAGTGAAGTAATCAGTGATCACTAGTATGGCAATAAAATGTGTCCACACATACAATCCACTAAGGCCAGGCAAAACAAGTAGAATCTGTGAATCCAGTGGCAATGTGACACCTGTCCCAAGTACACACACAACAACAACTCACCCCAATAAATACAAATGTATGTGATAGACGCAACCAGGTAGCCAAACCGGGGCCTGAGCACCCCCAAATAAGTACTGTCAAAACTAGTCAGGAGGACAAGGTAACCACATACACCACAAACCCAGTCCCACATAGACCTACAACGACTGTAAACCAAACACATAAACACAAAAACATTCCCAGAGGCCCTAATTACAAACACACAACACCAACACAAGCCTCCAAAGCAGACACCCAATAAAACAAACTCCAGACATAGCACATGTAACACATAGTACACAAAGCTGGTGTGCCAAACAGTCACAGGACAGAAGGAGAAACAACATGCCTGATACAGTTGTAATAGGTGACTCCGTAGTGAGACATGCTGCTGTCCCAGGGATGGCTTGCACCTGTTACCCATGAGCATCTGGATATTGCCTAAGGCTTTGGAAAACTACAGAGATCCTCCCGTAGGCAAGGCCGAAAAGAGCACCCCACCACCATAGAAAACAAAACTGAAAAGAAACAGAAGGGTAATGCTGATCAATGCCAGATGTGTAAACCTCAATATGTATGCTCCTGAGGCCCTCCCCAGTATGGAGAACATTGATGTCAGTCCAGTAATACACACCTGCTGCAAGCCTCGTGACAGCACACCAGCACTACCAGGTAATACCACATATCATGTGTTATGGCCACAAAACCTGTAACAAAACATAAAAGGAGGGTGAGTATCCATATTCAGCACAGACAGCAATACGTCCAGTTAACTGACAATGCCTATGTCATTGCAGTCCACCCATGTGCAACTACCTGTACGCAAGACTGCTGTACAGTCTGTAGCATGCTACAGACCACACTCTCACACACAGGAACCCCACCCCACTGTCCTGAAGACAGTGGACAGGATGAATGTACCACCAAATACAAAACAAGGTACACACAAATTACCACATAGGTGGTAAACCATTATGTGTGGAAGGAGTAATCAGGGACCTAGTGACACAAGTGGACAGTCACTTGTCATGTGACAGCCACATCGCCAATTTGTCTAGGAAGACTGTCTATATTGGACACTGTATCATGAAAGGAGTCACATCTACGTCAACAAAGGTCATTGTGCCCCTATACTGTTCCCCTATCAGACCATATTGTAATACAATGCCTCATTTGGTATGTACATTACCTGGCACCTGCAGCAGTTAGAAAGACCTCAAAGGTACCTCAGCAAGAGTCAGAAAGGGTCTCAACTATATCTCATATGCCACCAGGCTGTAGACACCACAGCCGAATGCAGTCACATACTGCCAACACAGATGCATTGTATGTCTGTTGTACAAGTCCATGTCCAACACAGAAGTAATGGACATGCTCCACCCCAGAAAACCCAAAGCCATCGGAGCTGTGTGAGTCAGAGATGTCAACCTTAACACATAATCAAATAGGATGTGCTGGAGGGACAGATACCTAACCCTGAGTCTCTCCACACCCTGGAACAGAATACCACTACATGTTAGGCAGAGCCCCTCACTGACACTCTTCAACAGGAAGTTAGCAAAATGGATGGATAATTGTAGATGTACACTGGGGGTCTTTACTGTGTCATGTCCAGACAGAGGCACAGCTAAGTAAATCATAAGTGGCCATAATATTCACATAGCAAGGGGTGGCAAAAGCCACACACACTGTGGCTATGCTTACAAATGCCCTAGGGTGGATAGCCTAGTATGAACCCATGAACGTACTATGATACAAATTGTACGGAACACTAAGGATAACTCCAAGGCTGCTGCAACTGATGTTAGTAAGCGTGTTGTGAATTCCTGGATATGCTCTGGATCACACAAATATTACAAACAACATACCAAACACACACACGTATTGCCAACATACATCCTGACAGGTGCAGTGCAAACCCCCCCCCCTCATAATGCCAAATAACTTTCCCAGCAGATCGCTGCCTCCCTGACATTATGTCAGCCTTACCACAGGATATGTACCCAAATAGCAGTGTACAACAACAGTGGGTGTTCTCAAGAAAGGTGTCGCCTGAATGGATACTAAAAACAACCGCCACAGATTCCTGAGAAGCTTGGTCTGCACAGCTATGGTAAGGATCAGCATGTACCGCAGACATAACGATATTGGGGATCTATTGACACCCGACCCTAGCCAGTGTGGGTTTATGAAGTGCAGACCCCGCCCCTAAACATGTGTGACTCAGTTGAAACAGTGATTGAGGTCACTGATGAGGGCAATGTGGCCCACACAGTGTAGCTGGACCTTGCAAAGCCTTCCATACAATACACTACATGTTCAATATAGACATGCTCACCAGCTTAAATACACACCCCAATGTCACTAGAGGGGTTGCAAACCAGACCAATGACAGAACTGACATGGCCAGACATGCTGTAGCCATGTCAGACTACAAACCACATATAACAGGCATCCCACAAAGCTTGGTCCTGGGACCTTTCCCGTCTGGTATATATGCCCCATAGGTACAGGCCAACATGTAAGGACTGTGCCTGAACATGTTTGCAGAGGACTACAAACCGCCTAACATATCTGACACTCCAGCTGACACAAGCGTCCCACAAAAGGGCCACATAGAAACAGACAACCGGTGCCATAGCCATGTCAGCATGTGAAATGGAGACAACTGTATAGTCAACCTCTGTGGATATACAGTAAGTGACCACCAATTACCACATAGGTGTTAACCCATTACATACATCACATGTAATGACGGACCTGGGTACACAAGGGGGAAGATATCCTGCATAGGACAAACATGTGGCTGTAGTGTTAACAGAAACAATCCACATACCAACCTAATCATGAAGGTTATGACATCTAGATAAGGGGAGGTCATTGTGGTTCCGCAGTTATCCTTCATCAGCATTACAAATGACCACAACAGCCCCTGTGGGGTGTACCTCAGCAGACACCTCCATCAACTGTAAAGTCCCCAACAGTACCTCACCAGGAGTATCAAAGAGCTTGAACACATGTAATGTGTTGCCTGATTAAACAGAGTGCAACTCCACACACTGCCATGCTGGCTACCCAGACGCAAGCTGTGCCTGATGTAGAAAGCCATGTCCAAGCTGGAATCAATGAACATGCTGCACCTTGTACAATCTGAATGGCAGTGAGCTATGCACATGAGGGACCTGAACCCCAGCACTGACATACATAGGACAAGCTGTACTGCATTATCCATAACACAGAAGCCACCCCACGCATGAGTAAACTACCAGTACAGGTTATCCATAGAGTCACTCATTGATTCTCCTCAACAGGAATCTTAATGAGTGGATGGGAGACGGTAGGTTTACCCTGGGTATCAATGTTATGTCACAGGTAGACAGAGGCACAGTATACTACACAAGACATATGTCATGGCAAACTACACTTACAATGTGTCGAAGGACAAACACACTCTCAGACTAGCATTAGAAATGGCCTAGGGCACATCAGTAGTGTTTGCCAATGTACACCTATGTTGTGGAATACACTACTGATGTTGGATGAGGCTGTTGTAAGTATTTCATATCCGAACATAATGCAACATGGTCATATAGGTTCATAGGTTTATACTAGGCTATCTGCCCTAAGGCAGGTATAAGCCCAGCCCAGAGTTTTGTGGCATACTCCACCCCTTATATGGAAACAATACTGTGCCCATTAGTTTGTTGTGCCTCTGTCCAGCAGTGGCACAGAGACGGTCCCCGGGGTAAACCTATGATCTCCCATCCACAGGTAAAGATTCCCCTTGAACAGAACCAGTGAGGTGCTCTGCCTCACATGGACCAGGATTGTATTCCACAGCATAGGGAGTCTCTGAGTGATAAATCTATCCCTCCAATATGTCCTACTTATATCCCTGCTAAGGTTTAAGTCAATTGCCCTAGTGGTTCTGGTGGATTTGGCGATTTTGAGGTGGAGCATGTCCATTACTTCCTGGTTGGACATGGCCTTGCATGTCAGGCACATGTCAACTCTGGAGTGTCTTCAATCTGGCAGCATATGGCAGATGTTGGAGACCCTTTATCCTTTTGGTGGGGGACTTTTGGGGTCTCTCTGATTGCTGCAGATGTCAGGTGAGATACATCCAGAATGGGGCATTGTACTCGATCATTGGTCTGATAAGTGAAGAGTACAGGGGAACAATGACCCCACTAGATCTGGATGTGAATCCCTTCCTGATCAGGTGGGCAATGTAGAAGGTCTTTCTAGCCACATTAGCAACGTGAGTGTCAGGAGAAAGGCCACTGTCAACCTGGGTCCCCAGGTCCATGATAACCTCCTCTGTGCTTACAGGATTGCCACCTATATGGTAGCTTGGGGTTACCTTGCTTTTCCCGCAGGGTATGACTATACATGTTTTGGCATTTAACGTCAGGCCATGGCTCTGGCACCAGCTATCAGTGTCTGTGAGTCCCTTCTGAAGGATATCCGTGTCTGATGCACTGTCCACTATGGCGCCCAGTTTGCAGTCATCTGTAAACCTTGTCAGCCAAAGTCCTCCCATGTTGGCCTGTACCTCTGAGAAGTAGATGACGAACAATAGGGGGCCAAGGACTGAGCCCTGTGGGACACCACTTGTGACCAGCTTGGAGTCTGACATAGCGCCAGCAACTCTAACCCTGTGGGTCCTGTCCTTAAGCCAGTTTGCAACCCATCTTGTGACATATGGGTTTACATTTAGGTTGGTAGGTCCTTCTACAATACCCGAGTGGGGTATTGTGTCGAAAGCCTTTGCAAGGTCAAGGTAGGCTGTATGGACTGCCCTTCCCTCAGCAATGGCCTTAGTGACTGTTTTGAAGAAGTCGACCAAGTTCAAAAGGCATGATCTGCCCTTGACCAAGCCAAACTAGGACGGGTCCAATGTCCGCATGTCCCCTATATCTTTGTTTATGAGCTCCATTATGATCCTCTCCATAACTTTGCAGACTAGACTTGTTAAGCTTATGGGGTGGTAATTACCAGGGTCCGTAGAGGCACCGCCTTTGTGCAGATATGCACAACTGGACCCTAACCAGGCTGTTGTGCACACTATGGAAATGTAAAGCAGTGATAGGACTAAAGCCCAGGATACTGACCACCACAGTGAAAGTACTGAACCACTACACTATACAGTACTACAGTGTTAGGTCAGTATGAACGGATGTTGACAATTGTGTGCAAAGTATCCCATGCAAAACCTGCAGGCACAGTATACTCCCTGTTGTGTTCACACAAAAGCATTTGGACAGTAACTACACAACATGGCACAGAACACACAACCATAAACTGGAGGTATTTGTTGAAGGTCACACTCATCCACAAATGTGATGGGCTGCAGAGTTCAACATATGGAAAGCTCACACTGGGCATGCTCACACACTTAGATAAATGAGACATCTTTCACACAACATGCCATGGGAAGGCTGAACTGGGCATGCTCACACACTTAGTCCAAATGTTACTCTTAGCAACTGTGAAAACACACCAGAGGATGCTCATTCCCCTTTCTAGACACTGATCATGTCAGCACCATATAAGTATATCAGGAGAAAAGGAATCTCCCAGTAATCCAAATAGCGTGCTCTGCTAATGTGTCCGTCTCTAGTGTCATAACATAGTTAGGTAGGGGTTTGAATGTGGCAAGTGTGTGTGAAGGGGGGTAAGTGTGCGTGTATGAAAGGAACATCCCTTTTTGGCAACTGTGTAAACACACCACAGGATGCTCATTCCACTTTCTAAACTCTGATGATGTCAGCACCCTATAAGTTTATCAGGGGAAAAGAAATCTCCCACTAATGTGAATAGCGTGCTCTGCTAATGCATCCGTCTCTAGTGTCATAATATAATTAGGTAGGGGTTTGAATCCAGCAAGTGTGTGTGAAAGGAACATCCCTTTTGGCAACTGTGTAAACACACCACAGGATGCTCATTCCACTTTCTAAACTCTGATGATGTCAGCACCGTATAAGTATATCAGGGGAAAAGAAATCGCCCAGTAATGCGAATAGCATGCTCTGCTAATGCGTCCGTCTCTAGTGTCATAACATAGTTAGGTAGGGGTTTGAATCCAGTAAGTGTGTGTGTATGAAAGGAACATCCCTTTTGGAAACTGTGTAAACACACCACAGGATGCTCATTCCACTTTCTAAACTCTGATGATGTCAGCACCCTATAAGTATATCAGGGGAAAGGAAATCTCCTAGTAATGTGAATAGTGCGCTCTGCTAATGCATCCGTCTCTAGTGTCATAACATAGTTAGGTAGGGGTTTGAATCCAGTAAGTGTGTATGAAAAGAACATCCCTTTTGGCAACTGTGAAAACACACCACAGGATGCTCATTCCCCTTTCTAAACTCTGATGATGTCAGCACCCTATAAGTATATCAGGAGAAAGGAAATCTCCCCGTAATGCAAATAGCGCGCTCTGCTAATGCGTCTGTCTCTAGTGTCATAACATAGTTAGGTAGGGGTTTGAATCCAGCAAGTGTGTGTGAAGGGGGGGTAAGTGTCTATGACAGAAATATCCCCTTTGGCAACTGGGAAAACACACTACAGGATGCACATACCCCTTTCTAAATGATATCACAATTATTTATGGCTTTTGATTACAGACATGCCACGTGTGTTTTGCCCACACAGAATGCCCATGTGTGCGGGTTGTCTCTCACAATAATGCATGACATTGATTAAACCAGTTATGGCAATGCACACATGATGTATGTGTGTGCCAAATACACATATGTACCTGTGACCTTCAATAGTTACCATGTGTGATGCCTGCCACATGTGAATACATGGTATTTGCACAGGGTAACATTATGACTGTGGTCTTCTGTGCAGGTGCTGCATGTGGGATGTGTATATACAGTGTGAGATGTAGATGCTATCAGCCTAGTAGTGAGGATACACACCTGGTCTGGGGCATATAGTCTGCCTGTTGTTGATGAACAGGTGCTGCATGTTTTCACCTGTTGTGGGAGTGGTAAGACGTTATTCCATAGCAATGCAGTGACCGCATGCTAAGAACCGTTCAGCTAGGGTGTTGTAGCTACAGTAATTCATTAGCATTCAGTAATATGTCAGAATCCCTGGTGAGGGTCTGATGCCAACCAAGGTCAGGGTTCTACCAGCCTGTGTCACTTGCTCAGTGATCCCTTCCATGTTCCCTATCATGTATCCCAGTGAGGGACATCCCACATCAGCTGTGGTGGCATGGACAATGACTGAGTCATATGTGTCCATGCATCTGACTGACCTGTATGCTTGTGTTATGTGGTGGACCATAGTGCCCCATGATCATATCACTGTGACCTACACCTTGTCCAGCCTGGTAAGCATGTCCTCACTGTACTGGACAATAAAAGTACCTAACACAACTGCAGCAGTAGTGTTGTATAGCTGTACAGACTGTGCTTGTTTGGCACACAGGATTTGTGTGCTATGTGTTATGCGTGCTGTGTGCAGGCCTAACGTATGCCTGTGTGCCAGCTGCAGAGGTGTCTGCCAGTCATGCAGGATGCTATCCTTAGGCTCCACAAATGGCCCGGTGTGTTTCCATGCTTGTATTGCTGTCAGTGTAGGTCCACATCAGACTGGTATTGCTGTCACTGTAGTATTTCATGCCACCTGACAGGTTATGCCAGTACTGGGTTCAGAGTGCTTAGTCCACATTTTGACCATGTGTTTCCATCTCATACATGTGTTGTACATCCATGGGTAGGGGATAGGGTTGACTGTGTACATGTGGCAGCTGTGACATTACTACATGACTCACATATTCCACAACTGTACCATAGAGATGACTGACAACTGACCTTTGCACATGCTACCATAGTATTGAGATTGCATTGGTGATTAACAGCACATAGGGCCAATGGTGAACAAGATACATAGGTCCATAGGTTCATACAGGGATGTCTGCCCAGGGCATGTATCCACCTAGCCAGAATGTGTGTGGCTTTCATCATGCATTGTAAATCTATCTTGCTATGCCCTTTTCCAAGGTTAGTATACTGTGCCTCTGTCTAACAGTGACACATAAGTGATACGCAGGGTAACCCTACAATGTCACATCCAGTCATTAATATCACTCTTGAAGATAGTCACTGAGTGACTCTGCCTAACCTCTATTGGGATAATATTCCAGAATGAAGGGAGCCTCTGAGTTATGAATGTGCCCCTCCAGCATGTCCTATGTATATCACTCCTGAGGTTCAAGTCTTTCCAGCGTGTATCCTGATGGGATCTGGATATTCTGAGGTGCAGCATGGCCATTAAGTGAGGGTTTGACATGGCTTTATATGTCAGGCACAGATTGCCTATGAAGAGGCAGTATGCCACTGAGTAGAGCTGCTGTTTCTTTAACCAGTCAGTATGTGGCATCTGTTTGAGCCCTTTGATCCTCTTGTCGAGGTACGTATGTGGTCTTTCCAGTTGCTGCAGGTGTCTGGTAAGGTGCATGCCGACAGGGTCATTATAGTCAATTATGGGCATGATGAAGGATGAGTAAAGGGGCACAATGTCCTCCCCTGATCTACATGTGGATCCCATCATGATGATGTGGCCCATATAAAATGTTTTCCTAACCACTTTGTCCATGTTGTTGTCAAATGGTAGAATGCTATCAACCTGTGTACCCCAAGGTCCATAATTCCTTTGTCTGCACTTAATGGATTAACACATATGTGGTACTTTGTGGTCACTTTGTGTTTGACAAAGGGGATGACTATACGCTTTTTGTCATTCACCTTGAGGCCATGGCTGTGGCACAAGTCGTGTGTTTGCAAGAGGCCCTTTTGGAGGATGCATGTGTTAGCTGGAGAGTTGATTATGGCATCCGGTTTGCAGTCATCTGTGACTTGCTCAGCCACAGTACTTCCATGTTGGCCTGTACCTATGATAAATATATAATGAACATGACAGCTCCCAGGGCTGAGCCTTGTGGGACACCACTTGTAACTGGTTTGAGGCTGACATGGCTCCAGCAATTCTAACCATGTGTGTTCTACCCTTGAGCCACTGTGCAATATCCATAGTGACATAGGGGTTAATATGTACACTGGTGAGCTTCCCTAGAATGCACAAGTGGGGTATTGTATCAAAGGCTTATGCAAGGTCCAGGTAGGCTGTGTAGACCTCCTTCCCCTTGACAGTGGCCTTGGTGACTGTTTCAAAGAAATCAAACAGGTTTGAGAGGTAGGATCTGCCATTAACAAAGCCAAACTGTGTATGGTGACATGTCTGTAGGTCCCCAATATCTATATATGTGAGGTTCATGATGATCCTTGCCATAGCTTTGCAGACCAAGCTATTCAGACATATGGGGCGAATAGTGTCCAGGATCTGTTAAGGCACCACCTGAATGTAGAGGGACCACTGTTGCTGTACGCTACTCTTTGGCCACATATCGTGTAGTAAGGCTGGGATTGAACAGTAGTGTTATGTCTGGGTGTAGCTCTTCTTGTGATTCATGTAGGACACAGCCTGGGACACTGTCTGGTCCCATTGATGCAGTGTTTATTGCTTTGGAGAGGGCAGCTCTTACCTGAGCATCTGTGATGTCGGGGGGGGCAGCACTCTGCTGGGAGACATATTTGCCCTTTTGGTGTGGTGGGGAGGAGAAGGTAGCAGTGAACCTGTCCACTAGGATGATGGCAATGACTGTGTGTTTTGTATTTCGTGTGACATCTTGGATTACCTCTGAGCATATCTGGGTATTACCACCCAAGTTCCTAACATAACTACAGAAAGCCTTGTGATTATCCTCAGTGGCTTGTGGCATCTTCTCTCAAAGATGGCCTTAGACAATCGTATGAGTGCCTGTAGTTGTCTTCTAATACTCATCAGTGATGCCTTCACATTTTGGGAGTTAGTTGTATCATGTAGTGGCTTCATCCTTCTATTGTATAGTTTGTTTATGGCTGGTGTCCGGCACACAGGACGTCTGCCTTTGGAGGATTGGGTCATGCTTTCATATGTGGTTGCATGATCCATGCATTCCTGAATGTGTCCATAGAATGCCTTTATACAGGTATCTGCAGTCTGGTCCATATTTTCAACAGGCCTGGGGCCTTTGAAGGTTTCCACATCATTTATTAGGGGTGTGAACATGCTTGACATGAGCTGTTGACTGACGTCCCGCCCTCCAGACTGAGCAAGGTGAGGGTCACATTTAGCTACCTGTCGGGTGATAGAATGTGCCACATAACACAGGCACACAGGTCACTCCACAGCAAGTACAAGTATGAGGCAGTCATTGTCCATGCTGGTGCAAACAACCTGAGACGTACCTCCCTGGACCACATGGAAAGAGACACAGAGGAGCTCTTACAGCACCCTCTCAAACTTAGGACTCCCACACAGCCTTCATGCTCACACAGGAGAGTATAGAATTCTCTGCAAACACCATCATACTGGGTGACGTCAGCTACCCAAACATAGACTGTGAACATTACACAAGCCACAATACCCAAGCTCTAGGGTTCCCATAGATCAGACACTCTTTAGCTATGGAACAGGTAATCAACCTTCCCACAAGAGGGGCAGATATACTAGACCTGATCATCACAAACATGAGTACACAATGCTCACCACTGCAAGTATATCCCTCATTGTTGCAATCGAACCATATACTAATCACACTGGAGTACTGGATCCCCCACATATGCAAACCTCGAACTCATCGATGTGTGTGTGGGAAATGCCCCTATTAGCAACTGTGACAGTACACTACAGGATGCAGATTCCCCTTTTGAAACACTGATGATGCCAGGACTCTATAACTATATTACCTGAATTAAAGTCCTCCAGTAATTCGTATAGTGCGCTCTGCTAATGCGTCTTTCTCCGCTGTCCTAACATAGTTAGGTAGGGGTTTGAATCCTGCAAAGGGAATTTATGTGTGTTAGTATGAGTGGGGTTTGTGTGTGTGCATAATGCTGGGAGGGATAAGTGCCTTTTGCCAATTGGGAGAACACACTACAGGGTGCACATCCCTCCTCCTACACACAGATGATGTCAGCACCCTCTAAGTACAGCATTAGAAAGGATTTCTCCCACTAATGCAAATAGCACACTCTGCTAATATGTCTGTCTCTATTGTCATAACACAGTTAGGTAGGGGTTTGAATCTTGCAAATGGAAAGTATGTGTTTTACTGTGGGTGGGGTTAGTGTGTGTGCACAATGGTAGGGGTGGGATGTGGCTTTTGCCAAATGGGGCTATGCAGCAGGGTGAACATTTCCCTTAACAAGCAGTGATGTTGACAGTATCCTATACAAACAAAACTACAAAAGAGAAGGTGGTGGTACCAATAACACATGTAAGGTAACACTTCTTCAAGTAATGTCCACAAAATGAAGTAGGATAAATGAACAATCCTTTTACTCTATACAAACAACATGACAACAGACAACTGCCAGTACTCAGTATAGTGTTACATGCTACTGTAACACGCACATGTACCACAATATACCTAGATAGTGTTTTGAAGCCTGAATGTGGCAAGTGTGTGGATGTGGGATGTGTCTGTGTGTGCATTTCCGTATGGGAAACATGTTTGTTGTGGCAATCAGGGTACCACAGTACCTGATGCACATTACACCTTTGAACTAATGAGGTTGCCTGCACCCTGTGAGTACAGGTAGAGAGGAGGAAATCGGTAGTAATCAACATAGTGCACTTCTCAAATGTGTACCTGTCATGTATCGACAGCTACTCATGTAGGGTAATAGATAATGGGAATGGCAGGTGAGCGTGTGCATGTGTGGGGGTAGCAGGGTGTGTGTAAATGCATGTGTGACAGAACAGATACATATAGCTGAATCTACATAACAGCACATGATGCGCATTCCCATAGTCAATGGTAGCATGTGATGGTGTGCAGCTGGTACACTTTGTTAAGTAGTATGGGTGCAGATAATTGAGGACATTCATACAGTTACTGCAGCAGGACTGCTGGGATATACACACAATCATAGTGGAACAGTGAACAGTTACCAACATGTTACTACTTATACACATCTATGTAGTCACCCTGTGCATCAGCAACGTGTTTACCTTTTCCTGCACCAATGTTGTAGTATGCAGGAGGTGGCATAGTGTCATCATATGCACAGGGAGTGGGTTAGGTATTCCCAAGCCAGCCACTGGTAACACCAATTGACAAGTGTGTGTATGTGTGTTTGTGAGGGGCAGCAGTACAGGGTGGACCGGTGTTGGTGCAGTGTGTGTGTGTATGTGTTTGCCCTAGGTGTTAGATTTCTGCATGTGTGTAAGCACGCACACAGTCCCACATAATGGCTGCCATGTACAGGGTTTTGTGGACAGCCACAGACTGCACCTGTCAGGTCATCCAGATCAGTGTCTGTGGGCACGGACACGGTACCTGTGCCTGGCAGGGGTGCTACGGGCCGTATCCAGTACTAACCCAGACTGGGTACTGTCATCGGAAGTGGGGGGGTGTTGACTGGACACAGTTCCCTGTTGGGACTGTCCAGAGCCACGTGCACGTGGTCTCCTGGGGCGTCCTGATGACAGCACAGACCCAGCATTGCTGGGGCTGGTGCTGGCACTTGAGGTGCGTGAGTGGGCCTGTTGTCGTCTGCGGCCACTGCCAGCTGGTGCTGTTGCTGGCATATGGCCACGTCGACGTCGCAAACGCACACCATCGCCCTGGCCCACGGACATCTGGTTGTGGAGCAGCTGTTGTATGTCCCCACAATGTCTGTCAACGACATCTGTGAAGTTACGGATAGCATTCGCAACGTCACGCATGCCGTCTGTTATGGCTGTGCGACATGCTCTCAGCTCCCTCAGACCCTGTCTGGTGTACCTTTCCATATGTGCCTGTGCCTGCATAACAGTCCGAAACATAGTGGAGGTTGACATACCTCCTTGGGCACGTCGGCCAGAGGCAGTACGGCCACGGATGCCCCCACGAGAACCCATGGGTGACTGTCTGCGTGGTACCATTGGAGGACCCTGCTCATGGCTGCTTTGTGGGGATGCATGTACCACAGGTACCACATTACCCTGATCTATGCCCACTGCATACTGTCCATCACCTAGGGACAATGGTGACAAAGGATGTAACGGCAGGATGACTGTGCACATTGAAGGGGTTGACAGCTGTGTACTGTCGATTGGCTGACCAATGGTGGACCCAGACACACCTTCCTGCACCATTACAGACATTTCATCATCATCAGTACCTGGGGCACAAGATTCAGGTTCCCTGCTGCAGGTCACCAGAGCAGCACCAGAACCTACGGGAGGAAAACAGGGAACACAGATTACAGTCTCAACACATATTTGACAGAGATGCACTTCAATACTAATGTACACATTCAGAAATGGACACATGCACTCATGGACACAAACACACATGCACACATGGGCACAGGCACACTCGCACACATGCACACCCCACAGTAAACACACACATCAGTACTGTGTTACACTACTCTTACTATTGTTAAACTGTGTATTGCAGGTATTATTAAACACACTCACCAGCATGTATACGACAGAGTTACACTACTCTTACTAGTATTATAAATTGTTTTTCAGGTAATGTTAAACACACTCACCAGCATGTATGGCCTGCCTCGTTGCTAGATGGGAAGGACCTGGAAATATGAAGAGAGTAATGTCAGTGGGCACAAGTGTGCCATTTGTTTTGCACATGATACAGTACAGTAGTACACTAGTTCCCTTATACACATCAGCTGCTCATAATGTCTGTATCACACATGCAGAATTACATATCATGATGACAGATACATACCACATGCACACCTTATGCGTGCCTGAAGTAACAGTGTACAGAACAGTCATATGTACATACAAGGAGTTAACTCTAATCTCACCCTTACCTCTCTTCAAACAACAACTCAAACTGTACTTCCAAAACCACTGGCTTTGTTCTTGTAGTACTCCAGGCTAACGTCCCTCTCTCCACCCTCTCTTTACCTTTAACCCCTCATTGTGCATAAAAACTAGCTCCTACCCTGTTTCTTTTCCCTTGATGTCCTTCTATGCTCTGACCTACTTCTCCCATCCCTCCCACCTCCTCTTGACTGTCTTCCTTCTTTTCCTCACTTCCCTTCTTGACTCCTGCCTCTTCCCTATTATTGTATCTTTCATACTCCTTCTACTTCTCTACCCTTCTGAGCTTTAACTATTATCTATATGGCTTTTGCCTTATTGCATAACCGTTATGTTTTAGGTAGAATTGCTTTGAAACCGACAGTACATTGTGTATGACTTTAAACTGTTTTAGTTGCTTAAATGTATGTTGATTTAATGAACAAGCTGGTTTATATTTCTATTATTTTGGATGTCTGTATTAACAACTTGTCTGTCTGCCTTTATTATGTTATGTGTGGAGCTTTTCTCCCCAGACCTCTACTGAAAATGGACATATATCCAGCTAGACTATCTCGGTCAACAAATGTAAAACTAATAACAATAAATAAATATGGCATCTTACCTGCACGCTCGGTGTCTTGCTGCTGTGTGGATCCAACCTCCATCATGATGCACGACTGATGCTGTTGTTGTTCTGGGGCTGGATCCACAACACTTAGCAGTAGCCCCTCCTGTCTGGTGAGGGGGGGGATGTGTGGCCACCCCCCCACCTGTGGCAACCTGTTGCCTGCGGATATCTGCAGCACACTGGCGGACATTTCTAATCAAATCACTGCAGTGATGTCTCACCTGCTCATATGTCCTATCATGCATGCCAACATCATTTATCCTGCTAACAAGATTTTGCCACAGTGCAGACCTCTCCTGCTGATTCTGGGTGGTGCGTGAGAACAGGATGGCATAGTCATGCACCAGGCTCTGGTGGATCACTTCATCCTCTGCAGAAGAATATGCGGGGTTCCTTTTCGGAGCCATGTTCCCCTGGAAAGGTACACAAACAGGTTATCAGCATAGTATCTCAGCAATACATGGTACACATTCTATACAGGGAGTATTAAACTGTACTTATTACTCTTGGTTGTAACTTGATTAAAGTGTAGCTATCATTCTAAGTCATTTGGACTAAGCACTTGGCCTTCAGACTAGTTGTTTTACATTAGGGAGGTTTGTGGCAAGCACTGTGGTGGCAGGACACATATCTTTCATCCTTTGAAGTTGGGAACTGCTGATTGAGAGCCCAGTGTCCAAGTGTATTAGTTCTGGTATAGGCAGTTGGTCTTCAGGCCAGTTATTTAACATTAACAAGGTTTGTGGTCTGCACTCTTGTGTGACAATAGGCTGTACTCTGCCATTCATAGCTGGGAACTTCTGGTTTCAGGTTTATAGTGCCTGCATATTTGAGCTGTATCTTACTGACATTGGTACACCTTGTTTGCTGTAGCAAACACTACATCCAAGCCTCCTGAATCTAGCTTTGTTTATATGCTTGTTATTTGTTAGTTTGTTATTTCACTGGTACGCTACTTCCACATAATACACAGCTTCTCAGCACTTCTGTGACTCACTACTGATATCTGCATTGCTTACTGTACGTATTTCCATGTTACACATGACAGCAAGTGACTGCTTGTCATTGTTGCATTTACTTAATTGTAACACATTGCACTTAGGTTACCTGGCACTTGCTCACTGAAGCTATTATATCAGTCAGCAGTAGTAGGTAATATCAGTACACCCTCACTCCCCACTGGACCTTGTTTTCAATTATTACGGAATTCACAATAGTATTCTAGCATGTCCAAAGGTCAATTGTCAGTCTCCTCCCCAGTCCAGCTGGTGAGTGTGGTAATCCAGAGGCAATGTTATAACAGCTGCATGTACACAGACAACCCCCTCCTCCTAACAACAACTTCAAACACATGTGAGTGATGCAACCATATACCAAACTGGAGGCTAGGCTCTCTCTACTCAATACTGCCATAACCAGTCAGGTGGAGAGGGAAACCACACTCACTACACTTCCAGTCTCACATAGACCTACCACGACAGCAAAACTAACACATGATCACACATGAACATACTCGTAGGCTCAGACTACAGGTCTGCCTATGCAGCAGAGACCTCCAAAGCAGACACCCAAGCAACCACTACCATGGAAACAAACACATGCAACACATATCTCACAAAGCCAATGTGCTGAACACTCACAGCCCTTAACAGTAAACAACACACCTCATACACCTGTACTAGGTGCCTCTATCATCAGGCACACTGACATCACGTTCACCAGGCTTAATGAGGTGAGGGTCACAGTGTGCAGCCTGTCGGGCACTATGACCCGCCACATAACACAAACACTCAAGTAACTCCAAGGCAAGTACAGGTATGACTCACTCAATGTCCATGCTGGTGTGAATGACCTAACACATACCTCCCTGGACTACATGACATGAGACAGTAAGGAGCTCTCTGAGCATGTAGCCCAAGACAGTATGACCCTGACCTTGGTAGCATCTTACCCTCACCAAGAATGATGCCACAATATCAAGGCACGATGATCCCTTCCAACAATTGACTGACGTACTGGTGTCATTCACAGGTGTGCCAATGCCTGTCATCTTGGGGTGGTATGCTGTACAAGCCACAATGCTTTGCTAGGGACAGCTTGCACCTGTCACCCCTGGCCTATTGGATTTTGGCAGAGGCTCTTGCTACACCCATAGTGCCTGTATTAGGCAAGGCTCATAAGGCAAACCCACATCCATTCATATCACAAAGGATGAGGAAGTAAGAGTGATGCTACTCAACACCAGAAGTCTAGACCTCAGGATACACGCACTCAAAACCCTACTTAGCATTATGGACATCGATATCTGTGCAGTAACATAAACCTGTTTCAGGTTTCCCAGGAGCACACCAGCACTACCAAGTTATACCTGTTACCATCTTGTCGGCCCCAACACTTGGACCAGACAACAAAGGAGGGGGAGTATCAATATTCAACGCAGATTCCCACACCTCCACATTAGTGGCAAAGTACCACATAGGTGTTAGGCCATTGAGTACAGAAGACGTAATTGGGGACCTGGGGAACAAACATGATAGCAAACTGTCATTTGTCAACCACATGGCCAACGTGGATTGAAAGACATGTTATATAGCCCAGCTAATCATGAGGGATTCACATGTACGGCAGGAGAGGTCATTGTGCCTCTTTACTCATCCATCATCAGGCCTATAATTGCATACAATGCACCTTTTGGGATGTACCTAACCAGACACCTACAGCAACTGGTAAAAGCCAACAGTACCTCATCAAGAGGATCAAAGGGCTCAAACAGATGCCATATGCTGCCCAGTTAAAGGAAATCCAGCTGGACTCAGTGGCATACTGCCTGTTCAGAGGCAATCTGTGCCTGCCATATACAGCCATGTCCAACCCAGAAGTAATGAACATGCTGCACCTCAGGAAATCAGAGTCCATTACAGCCACATGCTCAGGAGACCTGAACATCAGCACTGACATAAATAGGACATGCTGGAGGGGCATATTCCTAACCAAGAGGCTCCCTTCACTCTGTAATGAACTCACACTACAGGTTAGGCAGAATCCCTCATTGACTCTCTTCCATAGGAATCTGGATGAGTGGATGGAGATCATAGTTGTACCCCGGGTATCACTTCTATGTCACTGTTAGACAGAGGCACAGTATACTAACGTTGGACAAGGGCATAGCAGCATAAATTGTAATTGGGTGGCGAAAGACAAACACATTCTACTAGGCTTATCAATGCCCTAGGACAAATAGCCTGGTATGAACCTATGAACCTATGTGTACTGCTATAGTACTTCTGCCATATGTTGCATGTGTGTGTGTTGTGGGGGATGCACAGGTAATGGCCAGATATTTCTGCACAGGCGACATGTCTGAAACACTCTGGGTGTTCATCCCTACATACTGGATGTGTGTTGCCATCCAACCCTGTGATGTGGACACACATTACTCAACCTGGATATACATATTCCAACAACACCACAAGCACAGTACACTACCTTGCTATGTATGCATGTAATTACACAGTTATTCACTAGTTAGGACTGTGATGCTATCCATGCAGCCCATTGGGCCAGTGGAAGCCACAACACACTGCCGGCCCCTTTGCATATGCTTACCACAGACATCCCACATACTGCATGTACTGTGCACACACATATCTAACCCAGAACATCTGCACACCACTTATTAATCCTGTCCAGTGGACTACAGATACAAGCACATTGTATAACAATAGCAGGAGGCTACTGCAGCACAGGGCAGATTCACATGAAGGCAAGGCATCTGTGGTCATCAGTGTTAAGATGCTTCACATTCACCAAATGCACAGATATTGGCAACATTGTTGCAGACAGTTTAGGTGCAGGTACCCCCCCCCCCCATTCTCCTACACATGTGGAATTAGTTATCACAGATGACTGTAACCTCCCTATCCTCTCACATGTCCAGGTGAGGGCCACCCTCAACATTGCAGAACACACAGCATCACTGTTACGAAATGGTATCCCTGGATGTGTGCTACGTTCACCCCTGGAGGACATAGCACCACATGACAGACTGATATTAATCCCTGGCCATACTACAGGATATGTACCTGAACAGTGCCATACATACACAGTGGTCCCACACCAATGAGGAGTAACCTCTACTGACCCTGGGAACTACTGCATCATATGCACAACTGGCCTTGTGTTCTAAGCTATGGAAGTTTTAAGTATGGGCAACATGTACAGCAATATTACATATGTATATATTTCAGGACTATGTACACACAACCTATCTCATGGACATACCTATAGATAGTGAACTATGATACATTTGGAGGTGTCACAGTAAACACAGTATTAATCTGCTACTTTGCATTACCTGTGTTTGTGGCAGTTGTTGCTGTGTCAGTGGTGCTGCTTGCTGCTTGCTGTTTGCTGCTGGCTGTCTGTATATTTTTTTATTTCTATCTCTGTCTCTCTCTCTCTCTTTCTCAGTAGGTTTGTGCAATGACTGTATTGCATGTGTGGAGTGTGGGTACTGGATGCTTTTGTAGGTATCTGCATAGGTCCATGTGATGGCCTCTGCACCAATTGTAAGGCAGCATTGGCTAATTGCATACAGCCAGTTGTGTACTGATTGCATGTCTCACTGTGATTTCAGGACAGTGCTATAAAAGGGCATGTGAGATAGGAGTTGCCCTTTCAGATTGTAAGGGCGTGGACCATGCTGGTATGCTGTTGACAATGTTCTGTGAGTGTGAAGGTTAGTACATCTCTCATGCTTCATGCTGTGTTGTGAATTCAGGTTGCTGCATTTCTCTCACCTGTTCCCTGTAGTGAGTGTGTATGCATACTGACGCCTACGACTATATTTCATATGTATTGCTATATATACATATGTGTACATATACATACTTTCATATATGTACATTAGCTGACAATATTGGGTACAAGCTAACAATTTGCAGGGCTGTTTCTGTTAACACTACACTAGTATGGGAATCCAGTAATTGGGACAGTAAAAGTCTGCCTGACATGCTTTGGGTAGTAGACATACTATATTGCCTTTATCTTCATTCCTACTATTACATGTTCCACTTATTTAGCACTATATTCCTGTATGAGAGTCATGGCTTACTGGTAGGTCATACAGACTAGTGTTACAATGGTCTTGTGGTAGGGCCTACTAGTATGCTTATATTTTGTTTTCAAATTGAGTATAGGGCCTATCAATCAGAGTGCTGGGGGCACCATTAAGCAGTTAAAGGGGTTAGTAGGTCTCACAGGAGTCAGGCTATGTTGCAGATTCTGGTTGCTGCATTTATCTTCACTGTTTCCTGTAGTGAGTGTGTATGGATACTGACACCTACCACTATATTTCATATGTATTAATATATATATATATATATATATATATATATATATATATGTATGTATGTGTACATATACATACTTTCATATATGTACATTACCTTACATTATTATGTACAAGCTAACAATTAGCAGGGCTGTTACTGTTAACACTAAACTAGTATGGGAATACAGTCATTCAGGCATTACAAATCTACCAGACATGCTTTGGGTAGTACACATCCTATATTACCTTTATATTGATTCCTACTATTACATGTAATATTTATTTCAGCACTATGTTCTTGTATGAGAGTTATGGCTTAGTGGTAGGTCATACAGACTAATGTTACCAAGGGGCTTGGAACTGACAGTAGGAATTTTTTTCTTTCAAACTGAGTTTAGGACCTGGCAATCAAAGTGCTGAAGGCACCTTTACGCAGTTAAAAGGGTTATTAAGTCTCACAGGAGTCAGGCTGTGTTGTAGATTGTGGTTGCTGCATTTATTTTCACTGTTTCCTGCAGTGAGTGTGTGTGAATACTGACACCTACCACTATATTTCACATGTATTAATATATTTATATATATATATATATATATATATATATATATATATATATATACATATGTGTACATATAATACTTTCATATATGAACATTACCTCACATTATTATGTACAAGCTAACAATTAGCAGGGCTGTTTCCGTGAACACTAAACTAGTGTGGGAATCAATGTAATGCAGGCATTAAAATCTACCTGACATGCTTTGGGTAGTACACATCCTATATTACCTTTCTATTGATTCCTACTATTACATGTTATATTTATTTTAGCACTATGCTCTCATATGAGAGTCATGGCTTAGTGGTAGGTCATACAGTCTAGTATTACTAGGGTCCTGGGTTCGAGACTGACAGTGGGAATTTATTTTTCTTTCTAAATGAGTACAGGACCTGTCAATCAAAAGTGCCAAAGGCACTTTTAAGCACTTAAAACCAGGTCTGCGCTCATTTGCATGGAGCTCACGCATGCGCACCGCCGGTTAGCTTGTGGGAGCGTCGCGCAAACGGTGTGCACTGGATTACACCTTAATTGGCTAGTAACACACATGTTAAACATAGCACAGCTAGTTGCACACAGTTTGAGCCTGTTAAACCAGTCCTTAGCTATGGGCAAGCAGTTTGCAGTTTGTGAAACACTACTTAGCTACGGGCACTCTGTCTCACTGCAGTTTAGCTATCAGTACATTTATAAATATTTTTATTATTGTATTACTTGACAACATATGCTCCATTTCATTCCATTTTACAAAAGGGAATACTTTTACATTTGTACAATACTGTCAGGGGCCTTTTTAGTGCTTATTTAAAAAAAAAAAATGATTGTTGTGTGGGCTCGAACCTTGCCTGCTTGCTCTCAAGCCAACAACTCTACCGCTATGCTATTACTTCTTGGCTTACTTTGCATATTTAGTTCTTATATCCTTTTCCACTGATTGCTAACTGCAGTTGCGCCAGTAGCACACCCGCGCACACGAGTGCACACAGTAGCACACATTTACGGGGTTTAAAAAAAATTAAACATTTTTTATTTTCATTTTACAACATCTGTTCACTTTTTACATTGCTGGTCTGTGGGGGCATGTGTTGTGTAGTGTGGTTATTCACATTTCCATGGCTTCCCTCGTGGCTGTTTACTTTCAGCCATTCTAGACTTCTGGGGGCGTGTCTACGGACACGCCCCCTACTCTCTTACACGGACCGTTACAGTGTGATTCAGCATGCCTCATGCACCTCATGCATATGCATGACATGCTGACATCACACCGTTTAACTGCAGCCTCCGTGTAAGAGTTATAACTCTTACACGGAGGCTTCCTGAATCCTGTCCAATATGTTTACTTGATGTATGGATCTGAGGAAGCACACATTGCGTGAAAGCACTTATCCATTTTATGTTTCATTAAACTTTATATGTTCGAAGTCGTGGTGGTAACTTGGAGTTACTTTTTTCACACATTTAAAAAAGTCACAAATAAATAATACAGAAATATAAGAAATAACCAAATAGTTGAGACTTTTTCTCCAACTTCTAAAAACTTGTTCAGCTGGAGAACCAAAAAGAAATTCCCTGTCTAGTGGAGCATCCAGTAGTTCGGCCTTAACCTGATCTGACAGTGGGCTGGGTCCTGAACCTTGCATGCCTGTAGATGACAGAACCTTTGGTAAGTGCTTTACAAGAAGTATCTAGCCACCCTTTAGGGAATGTCTGGAGACATGTAAAACTCTGTCTCCTGAATATCTTTAGATATGGTTCTACCTGCAGTAGACTCTATTCAGTTTTCTCCAGAAGAAATTCAAGGTACTTTATCATATGGAATTGACAATTCAAAGCCCTCATTGCCAGGGTGGTAGAGGTATAAGTTTTTTTCCCAAAATCTTTCTAATAGTCTACTACTTTTTCTGTCATTAGACAAGGGATGTCTGGTTGGTCCCTTAGGTACACCTTTTGTCGATACAGTGAACTCTACATTTGCATTTTTGTAAAGGTACTTGTGAGATTTAAGCACTCTGTAAACATATCTGATTTCCTAGGAGCAGGTGGTAGAGAAATGTCTTTAAAGACATCACCCATTACTTAGTGTACAGGGGGAATGGTCAGTGGCCTGGGTGAAGGCAAACCTAGCAGCTTCCCTGTAATGTGTCTGAGCCTGTGAGAACTGTTTGCTTTCCTGACTGAAAGCCTCCTTCATTCTATGAAGGGTGTTCCTGAAGGAAAAGTACTTGGGAGGAGGGGGGAGTCGGAAGAGATGGTCTCATCACAGTCTGAATCTGGTTAAGTTTGTGCTGGCAAGTACCAAGATGAAGACAATTCCTCCTCATTTTCAGAGCTAGATGAATCTGCATCTTCCTGAAAAGCCACGTCCCTGCTTCTTTTGGATGGAAAAGACCCAGTAGTAGAAGAATGAGAGGGTTCTTTAGCTTTCATAAAGGCCACAAACTCCTGTGCTATTTTTAGGAGGTCTTGGGCTTTGGTCTGTGAAGATGTGGTTGGAGGCAGGGGTGATGAAAAAAACAGTGGTTCACTTCGGTTTTGGTGTGTGTTTAAAAGAGCGACCTGAGACTGCTGTTGTCCAACAGTGACTTCTGTTAGAGTTTTGGTACTCAAGGTAGACAGGGTGTCTCCTTTAAGACCAATGATGTGGACGTTGCAAGCTAAGACCTGCTGAGTGACCTCAGACCTGACCAGTATGCGTGCTGTGATAATATTTGTAAGTAGGCTGGAGACTGTGGCAGCCTCCAGATGGGTCACTCCACTGGGTTCACGCCTAAGAGTCGCAGGACCAGAGGGATGCAAGCGGGTATCACTGTTGGTCGACTTATGGCTTAGAGTAGGAACTTTTTTATCAGTAACGTCAGTTCTTTGGTCTTTTTATCTTTTCATTTGTTTGTAATGACACTGGCTGTTGCTAGATTTTGCAGAGGCCCCACAGTAGCAATGTATTACAGTGCTACTGGGGAAACAAAGAGGAAGACTCCATGTGGGCAGCTAGTACCTCAGCTCTACATTTTAGTGTTTTTGCACAAAAGTTTGCACAATCAAGACAGTTAGAGACATTGTGCTGAGACCCCAAGCAGAACAGACAAATCAAGTGAAAATCTTTATGTGGGATTTGCTTCCCACACTTTAGGCAATTGTTGACTTTTTTTGAACATTAAATTGATAGAGAAATTTCCCAAACAGGGTACTTATCTGAGTGGAAGAAGAAGAAAAAAAATGAAATGGCCAACAGACTGCAAGCATATTGAACACATAAGAAGTGCTTCAGACTGCACAGCTGTAAAGAACTGAAGATAGTGCAGATGGACACCCTTCTTATACCCTGATGTCTAAATGTTAGCCGTCAGATGTCTATCAGCTAGGGATGATGTAAAGCCTCTGGAAAGTCTGCATGGCAGGAAGACCCAGGAATTAGTACTGCAACAATGACCACAAAAGACATCCTATCTTTATGTCTTAGGCTTTTAAAATTGGATAGAATGGTCTGGGAGATACTAGATCCAATAAATAATTTTAGGGTGAGATACACCATTGATATCTTACAAATCATTAAGGATTATTTCAGAAAAATTGTTGTTGTCCTATAGTTCAATTTGTTTATCTGCTGAACTGTGTTCATAAACTGTGTTTTGTTTATAAAAATGTTTAATGACTTGGACTTGACTTGTGAGCACCAGAGGGGCATACTCCATCAGACCCCGTAAGCTGGCCAGGAAACTGTTCTAGGCCTATTGTGGCACACTCTGACATGGTAGTTCTTGGCTTCAAGTAACTCTTTTCTGATGTGACTTGACTCTATAAACCATATATATGAGAATAGTTCAGTAGGCAGAAAACATAGGCTGAATGATATGGGGCTGGGTGGTGCCTAAACCCTGTAAATACACAATCTAGGATGTGGGCCAGAGATGTACCTCTCTGGGCCTCTCATCACCAATTGGGGGCTGTTGCATGCTTAAGCACTCATTAGATGAGGAAAGGTTTGACCCTGTGGAGAAAATAAAGTTATTTTAATCATGGGTTTGCTGTCTGGAGACTAAGTAATAGCCTTCTCTGTTAGTCTTCATCATTGTGAGCATTCTGGCTGAGGCCTCCCAAGAGAGAAAAGCAAACATAGCCTTTTTGTTCCTTTTTTCCCCAGTCAGCCCTTCCACTGCCTGGGCCACTAGTCAATCCTATGACACCCAGGTCTCAGTCATGTCCCTCTATGTCATGAGTTGACAGATACAGGAACGTTTCACCAAAGAGTGCCAGTAGTGGAAAAAAAAACTTTGTGAAGAAAGAAAAGATCTGTGGTCTCAGAGACCATGTCATAAGTTGACAGATACAGGAACTTTTCACCAAAGAGTGCCAGGAGTGGAAAATAAAAACTTTGTGAAGAAAGAAAAGATCTGTGGTCTCAGAAACTAGGCATGCTGATATAGCTGGTGCAAGGCACCATGTTATGGAACAGTACTAGGCATGGATATACCCTCATGACAGGAAGAGTTTCCAAAAAACATGTGCCAAATTATGATTGTGGAGAAGATAAACCCAGCAGCTGGTCCAACAAGGAGGGTCCCCAATGGTGCAGCACCAATTCCAAATAATCTGTACTGCTTGCCCATAAATGTGGTAACACCTGCTTGTTTATGTACCACAAGTGCTGAGTTATCAGAGTTTATGCGGTGTACTCCCCATAAGTAACCATATTTGTAGGCCTTTAGCACTGGCAGTACTGCTAACATTTCCTTTAAATTGATATACATCATTCTTTGCAAAGTGGAGTAGGTCCCTTGGAGTGGCTGGCAGATTCTGAATAGCTCCTCAGCCAGAGTGTCAGATACTTCCATGTACAGGGAGGCTATTGTCTGACATAGAAGTTTTGCCCAGATTCAACTTCACTATTTGTAACTGCCAGTTTATTTGTTTTTCCAAACTGTGATCTGATGAAGCAAGATATATAATCTGTGATTTCATCCACAAGCTGTACAGTTACTCCTGGAAGTTCCTAAAGTGATATCTAGCACTGGATGTAATGAAGCTACTAGTTAATATACTGCCTAAAAAAACAATAAACGTCCTTATAGCAGTCTGGCTTGCAATGTAATCCAGTAAAACATGTTGACATTTTCCAAATCCTCTTCTGAGACAAAGAGAGACTGAGTTCAAGAGAGCAATTACACGACTGTATTGGTAACCCAGTCTAATTTCTTCTGTATATAAGCGAAATTAGGGACTCTGGAAATTGAATGACTATTAAGATACTGCCCATTAATTATTATGGAGAGTAAGGGTGAAAAGAGACTGTCACCCAAATATGGATAGCTACGCACCCTCTGTTTCTTCAGAGCCACTATGACTGGAGCAACGCACTATGTGAAATCCTCACCATGGTTACAAAGTGAAAAGATAAGACCGCAAATTGAAAATTCTGTCTTTCTTCTTTGAACCAGTATGTATCCTTCATACATAGCTTTGCGAAAGAGAAAGGGAACAACTGCTTTAAGGGTCAACAACCTGAGGTGAGAGGATAAACTCCCAGGTTCTGTTGTCTTTTTGGGAACTAAAATGACCCTTGAATAAATACCTCTTATATACAGAAACCATCTGTATTATATCCTTGGCAAACATTTTGTGTAATTGAAGCTTGACCCCTTCTACAATCTGATGCTGTCTAAATTAGCTGATGAACAGAATACAAAAAATGATTTTATCTTGTAACATGTTTTCAAAATATATTTCAGCTATTTGCTATGGAGATTTTTGTCCTATATGCTGGAATTAAGTTGCTCTACCCATAACTGAAAATGCAAGATAAATGTTGAGGTGGATGTAAAAGACTGCAGCTTGCTATGGTGCCCTGATCCTTCTGAGCAAGAGTACCCAAAACATCATACAGAGGAACTTTTTGTTAAAAGGAGAAAAATGGATTGAGAATTCTGAGGTAGGGACTTACAAAGGTCAAAACTGTTGATAATGGCTATTATAAGAAGACAACTGTAGAACACTCATAGTTCATAGTTCATAGTTCAGTACTAAGCTAACTGCCCTTGCGAGCCATTTTAAGCCTAGCCAATTACCCCTTGTGAGACTCAAACCCTGCACCTTGTGTTTGTAAGGCAAACACCTTAGCCATTAAGCCACCCTCATCCTCATGAAAAACTGAAATGTATTGCCTCTCACTGCAAAGGAATAAAAAGAAATAACATCAGTATATAACTATAAATATGCACATAACTGCAGATTGTCTCTTGT